>NC_048228.1:14743894-14802242 GCF_002007445.2 Ailuropoda melanoleuca | reverse complement strand
AGAATTCAGGAAGGGCTAGACTGGGTGATTCTGGCCTCGAATGTCTCTTAAGGTTGCAGTCTGACGAGAAATACAACTAGAACACTAGACCCACTGGAGCAGCAGGGAGCAGGCAGGGCATTGGTCTCAGGGCTTTTCATGTGATCTGTACCTATGGGCTTCTAGGGGATTCTTCATATCAGGATGGCCTCAGGTCAATTATACAGCTTTAGGGCTCCATCAAATGTCACAGCAAGCAAAGCATAAGCAGAACTGCCTTGGATTCAGAAGTCACAGCATCATTTCTGCTTCACAAAAGCCTGTCCACATTCAAAGGGAGGAGAATTAGATTCCACCTCTTTACAGGGGAGTAACAAAGTTCTAGAAGAGAGAGAAATTGTGGTGGCTATCTTTAGATATAACACTTTGCCACAATTATGGAACAATTGGGGAAATGTAAATATGGACTGTACAACAGATGATACTGAATTAATAATGTTTTCCTGGGTATGATAATGCTATTTGATTTTATACATGTTCTTAGTTGATGCATGCTAAAGGATTTATCAATAGCATCTTGACATCTGCAACTTATTTTCAAATGATTTAGCAAAATAAAAGATATTTGAAGAGAGAAAGAAAAAAATATGAAGCAAACATAGTGAAATGTAAGCTATCAGAGAATAGGTGAAAGATACACAGATGTTAGTTGTCCTAATAGTTTGCTTTTCTCTATTTAAAATATGCTTCTCAAATAATTGAGGGGAAAATAAAATATAAGTCAGATTACATTATTCCTCTGCCCACATCCTCTAAACCTCCCTATTCAGAGTAGAAGCCAGACTCCTTACCAAGACCTCCAGGACTCCCTGTGATCCCCAGCCCTTCCCTCCTAGATTTCAACCCCAGAGGGAAGAGCAAGTACAAAAGCCCCACAGGGGTGCTTGCGTGTTTTAGAAACAGCAAGCTGTTTACAATATTCCATTTTAATTGATGCCTCTCCTACTTCTCATGCATAAATCCTTGTGTACAATTCTTGGAGAGCTTCTGATTTGATGTGAAACCTCAATTCCTTGCCCATTCACTTCTTTCTTGATTGTAAGAACTTCAGCCCCAGATGAACTCCATCAAAGCCAGATCCTTCCTCACGACCCCCAAAGAGGTCTGAGAATTCAGCTTAGGAAGGGAAACCTGGGCCAGCAGGGAAAATTTAAGAAGGTTCCCAGTTATATTCTAATTGGGATTTCACCAATTTCGTATTCCCCTCAGGACGCGAGCCACACAGTTTCTATCTTACCGCCAGGGCACACTGTATTGTATTGCATCTGAGGTTTAGATTGCCTAAGCATGCCTGTAATAACTAGTAGGTCTTAACAAGATTTTACTTTGCAGGATTTAATCTACCGGCTTTCTTGCCTTTGGCTAATGCTCAGTGTTCTGTCAGACTTCACTTGTCTGTGGCCCTAAAGCATGGTGCTGCCTGTTGCAGACATTAGTAATTTCCTGTCTTGGATAGAGGCCCTCACTGAAGCCATATTTGCATTCGGATATAATTGTTCCTGATGTTTTGGCCTTAGGTCTCAGCTGAATTGTGATTCTTTCTGAAGGTCATGTGATACAGCCTTCAGGGGAGGCATCAGTCACATAGATAACTGGGCCTTCTGGTTTCTGAGACAAGTGGGATTGCCACATCTTTCCTTCCAAACCTGTGAACATAGTGTTAAGTAGGGCTGGTTGGTAAATTCAGTGTGTCCAGAGCTCACAGCAAGATATGGGTCCAATGAGCAATGTAGGTTCTGAGACAACAAAGAAAGGACATGCTCACCTTGGTTCTGCAGAGTTTATTCTGTCTTCAATGTGCTCTTTTATAACATGTCAATAATACTGGTGGTAATAATAATAATAACACAGGTCCTTCTTGTTAGAAATTAGATATTTAATAGACATTATAAATCAAGGTTCAAAAAACTATTATCAGGCCATCTGAATACACACTGCACTGTCATGAGTAAAGTGAGCAAACTCCAGGTGAGATTCTCTATGGATAGTGAAGCCGAAGGCTGAGACATTCGTTTGGAGGAAACAGGACCGTTAAATGCCAGGAAGGCTTGGCTAGGTGTCCTCTCTAGTAAAAGTATGATTCTGAGATTGCCATTTTCCAACTTGGCAAAAGCCTTAAAAAATCTTTATACTCTTTAATACTATAATTCCACTTCTAGGAATCTGTCCTAAGGAAAGAGTACTAAATACAGAAAAATACATTGTAATGGGGAGATAAAATGAAAACAAATGATGTCCAACTGAAGGGAAATGTTTAAATAAATTATGTCCACTTATTATACAAATTTAAAAATTCATGTCTGGGGGCGCCTGGGTGGCACAGTGGTTAAGCGTCTGCCTTCGGCTCAGGGCGTGATCCCAGCGTTATGGGATCGAGCCCCACATCAGGCTCCTCTGCTATGAGCCTGCTTCTTCCTCTCCCACTCCCCCTGCTTGTGTTCTCTCTCTCGCTGGCTGTCTCTATCTCTGTCAAATAAATAAATAAAATCTTTTAAAAAAATAAAAAATAAAAATTCATGTCTGTGAATAATTTGGCAATAACATGAAAAGTAAAAGATTTATTTTATATAAAAAGGATACAATATTATACACAAAGTATCAAAACTTTGGTTAAATAAATTATATGTGAAAATACTGAAAACAAATGCATCTTTGAATGTTGAGAAATAGGTAAATTTTTTTCTGCTTTTCTGTATTTTACAATTTTTCTTTAATGACCTTCCATCACTTCTTTACAAGAGAGGTAAAGCACTGATTTTTAAAGTGCTAACACAAGGGGTTCCTGGCTGGCTCAGTTGGTGGCGGATGCAACTGTTGATCTTGGGGTCATGAGCTCAAGCCCCACGTTGGGCCTAGAACTTACTTAAAAAAAATGCTCATTAGCAAAAAATTATCAAACCGATCTAATTATGAATTAATACTTATATAACTTATTATTAATATTCATACAAATTATTTTAAGATAAAGTATTAAGAGATTCAGCTCAACTATACTTTTTGAGTATCTAAAGTATCCTTTTGTTTGGACTTTGAAATTAACACCTTCTAAAATTCTGTAGGATAATAATATTTCAATTAACTGTAATTCTACTTTTTTCCTTTAACAACCACAGCAAGAACAGGGAAGTAAGCAAGAAAGGGCCCTTGACAAGGGAGGGAAGAAGGCAAAGGGAACCAATTTTTTGCTAGGCCAAGTGCTCCATGCTTTTTATACATGACCTTATTTAATTTGAGCAATTACTCTGTGAGGTTATATGTGTGTGTGTGTGTGTGTGTGTGTGTGTGTGTGTAATCTTATTTGACCTGAAAAGCAATTCTATGAGGCATTTTACAGATGAGGAAACTGGGATTCAAAGAGACTCCGTAATTTGACCAAAGGGACGCAAATAGTAAGAGAATGGTCCTCATTTTTTCTGCTGTCATTTTACTTTGTTGATAGCATATCCCTGGCCACACTCATAGCCTTGAATAGCCTCATTTTTTAACAGAATTAAACCACACTTCTTAATCTGGTTCCTCATCTAAGAGATACATGAGAGAAAGGAGAGAAAGAATGGGTAGGGCAATAACACTAGGAAACGAAAGCTGGCAAGAGTAGATTCCCTACCCCAACAAAACATTTATTAAAAAGCACCCAAGAAACATTACTCAGCCATCAAAAAGAATGAAATCTTACCACCTGCCATAATGTGGATGGAGCTGTAGAGTGTTATGCTAAGGGAATAAGTCAGTCAGAGAAAGACAAATACCATATGATTTCACTCATATGTGGAACTTAAGAAACAAAACAAATGAGCAAAGGAAAAAAGGCGGGGGCAAACCAGGAAACAGACTCTTAGCTATAGAGAACACACTGATGGTTACCAGGGGGGATGTGGGTGGGGGGAGGGGGGAATAGGTGATGAGGATTAAGGAGTGTGCTTGTGATGAGCACCAGGTGCAGTATGGAAGTGCTGAATTACTATATTGCACACCTGAAACTAATACTGCACTGTATGTTAACTAACTGGAATTTAAATGAAAACTTCTTAAAAAGCACCGAAGAACTCAAGAAGCATAGCCATATGGTAGCAATGGAACTATTTTGTGAAAAGACATACAATTCTATGCAGTGCTGAAGTAATTATTATATGAAGTATGTATTATATATTATAATATGTATTATAACATATATATTATCAAAGCAATGCTTTATTTTCCATATACTGGAAGAATGTAACATCTAAAATTTATTTTGTGCAAAGGTCACCTAGCCCTCTCTTCCAAGAGTTCTGGGATAGATGAGATGCTTGTTTTTTTGGTTTGGTTGTATTTAAGAATCTAGTAGGAGACTTACAAACAAGGCAATTACTACACCAAGGCCCCTCAAAATGGGCATTATCCAGATGCAGAACTTTTTCACTTATCGAGCCAACTTAAAGCTGAAGAACAGACTTAATAGGAGGTACTTGGTTATCCCTATGCCTTGAAATATTTTGCTAGACGACTTAAAAATGGAATTGAAGCACCAACTGAAGCTCTCTGTACTACTGTGGTTTAAACTGAATGCTGAGCTTTGTATAAACATAATTTTTGTGGTTTAACTTGAGGCTGTTCTCTGCGGTCTTCCCATATAATGGGAATGCGTCAGAAGCACAGCTTCGCTTCCTGTGTAGGCTGGAAACTGTTAACTGCAAAGTTTGGAGATAGTCTCACAGAGCTTTCTGCCATATGTTAAACTAAACTTGATATGAAAAATCCTATCAGCTTCCAGTTTCCCAGGGCATTAAAAAGAAAAAAAAGGAACTCAAGCTTTATAAATATAAAAAGCATCTGTCTGCACAGGAAATTCTACTCTGTTATTTTACAAATGATCCCTACTTATATTTACAAGAGAACTCAGATCTGATGAACTATATAGAAAGCAATGCACCATTTTGTTCCAAATTTTAAAATATATATTCATAATTCTGAAACAGCTGACTGGACTGTGAACTAACCGTCATTGTACAAAGACCTCAGTGGTGCTGCCCAGCGTGCTGCTAAGCATTTATATTTCCAAGTCAAAGGAGATGGAATATTTTGATATTTTGATAGCGTGCTGTGAACTTACACAATTCTAATGGATGTAATTTTTGAATTTAAATGCCCTCGCCACTTCAGGAAGACTCACGAGCATTCACAAAATGTTTGGCACAATTTTGATTTTAATTTTTTACTTCTCCTTATCTCCCTGAACTTCAAAAGAGTTCTCTCCAGAGTCGCTCGCCCAGGTGCAAGTATCCTTGAGTTCATCTTCAGTAGCTTTTGTAAGAATCCCTTTCTGTGACTGCCTCCCCATTGTCACCTATGATTTTGTATTTCTCTTGTTCTGAACCAGCTTGCTATGATAAAAGCCATCTTTTCCTTTCACTCTGTTCCATGACCCTCATAAAATTAAAAGCTGAGATTCACAACCAGAACCCTGATCATTCATCACAGTCTACAGAGGACTTGATGCTACCTATAGTAATACCCATATTTTACCAGCAGCACTCTCTCAGACTTGACTATAAACCTTTTTGCTTACTTCGTCAATCTCACCCCAACATTTAGCCTTGATTTCACTGATTGTTTTCTTGCCTCACAGAGAGGACTCAAAATATTTTCCATCAGAATCTGTCTTTTTTTATCTAATAGCCTATGCATGCCAGTATTTACAACAAAACTCCCTTTTTTAATATTTTAATTTTTTATTTAAATTCAATTTAGTTAGCATATAGTGTGTTATTTGTTACAGGGATAAAGCATACAATAGTCTTTATTAGTTTCAGAGGTAGAATTTAGTGATTCATCAGTTGCATTTAAAACCCAGTGCTCATTACATCAAGTGCCCTCCTTAATGCCCATCACCCAATTAACCCTTCGCCCCACCCACCTCCCCTCCAGCAACCTTCAGTTTGTTTCCTAAAGTTCGGCATTTCTTATGGTTTGTCTCCCTCTCAATTTTCATCTTATTTTATTTTTCCTTCCCTTCCCCTATGTTCATCTGTTTGTTTCTTAAATCCTCCATATGACTAAAACCACATGGTCTTTGTCTTTCTCTGACTGAATTATTTCACTTAGCATAATACCCTCTAGTTCCATCCACATCATTGCAAATGGCAAGATTTCATTCTTTATGATGGCTGAGTAATATTCCATTATATATACCACCTCTTCTTTATCCATTCATCTGTCAATGGACATCTAGGCTCTTTCCACATTTTGGCTATTGTGAATATTGCTGCTATAAACACTCGGGTGCAGGTGTCCCTTCGGATTTGTATCTTTGGAGTACATAACTAGTAGTACAATTGCTGGGTCATAGGGTAGCTCTATTTTCAACTTTTTGAGGAAACTCCATACTGTTTTCCAGAGTGGCTGCACCAGTTTGCACTCCCAAAAATAATGTAAGAGGGTTCCCCTTTCTCTGCATCCTTGCCAACATCCAGCTAAACCCCCTTTAAGCATAAAGCCATAAATTATTTTTTCTTCCAATTTCTTCTTTTTCCCACTTTGATCTTGCTTAGTTTTCACTCATTCATTCTTTTAGTAATTTAAGGCTCCTCTTGCTCTTAGTTCCATTTACTTCCTTTCTTTTCTCAAATATCACATTACTATCATATGTTAATAATTATTACTCATCCATCACCAAGTACTGCTTATATTTATTACTTCTCTGGTGTAAAAGTTGCTGTCCCTTTGATGTTCCTTTCTTTACTAGCCAAAGCTTAGGGATAGTATCTTTTCTTTTTCCATATTCTCACCGAAGGATAGATAGATAAAAATTGTACCCACCCTCTTTAACCTTGCACACCAAGAGGTACAAGCTATGGGCCCTCCTTCACAGGGGGAAGATGAACCATATCCCTATGGCAACTGATAACAACAGAAATTGTGTAGTTTGCCTCTGCCTGTTCCTAAAGATATACAGACATACCAAACTTCTCTCTCAGGCTGGATCTTTGTGGGAAGGGAGCATGACAACTATTAAAACAGCATTTCCACTGTGAATTAGAAAGCCTCTGGGGGAAGAGACTCATGTAAATGTATATTGTCAGTGCAGAACGGTTTTCCTATGTTTGCAGTCATCCGTGTGTCATGTTCTCTGGGCTAACTCTCAGGTGGTCAGAGGCTGATCAGCTGGTTTGTGTTTCCCTCTATTCCTTTTTGGCCAATATATTACACATTTTTACCCCCAGTTAAAGTGAAGCAGAACTACAAGTGTGTCATTATGTTTTATTAGCTCTAGTAAAAAATGTGTCATATAAAAGGTTAAGACTTTTGGCAATTCTTTTATGGTATACTTCTGAAACATTGCCACTTCTGGTCATTATTCAATTTAGGATTTGAAAAAAGAAACCTATGAGAAAACTGGTTCCCTGCATATTTTGTCATATGGCATCCATACATTTAACAGTATAAATTATTTTAAGTGTTTCTTCTTGAATTACTTTGCATAATTCCTTATGAGAAGCATTAAGAGCATTTTGCACAAATAGAAAGTTGCATATTATTATGAGAAGATAATGATTATGGCAAAGGTCATTTATTATCTAGCCTTTCATTTTGGTGCTGATGATGGTCAGTTCATCAAACCATCCTTCTCAACCTGTAACATTTAAGCCCTAATGTCCTAATGAATCCATTACATGTGATGAGCTCATTTCTCTCGCACATATTTAGATTGGTACTAGCTATGTACCCTTCCTGTGAAAACTAAGAAAATAGGCAAATCATTTTCTGTAGAGTGGAAGTCTCTCAAAAATCTAATTGAGAAGTTACTTTAAGTAATATTTATTAAGCCTGTAATATGAGATACCCACTAGATAGAACTAGAAAGTTTTATGAGTCATGATAGCTTCCCTTAAAAAATTTGCATTTTACCTTTGGAGGTGTGAAATAAACATCTGAAAAAATGGAGAATAATCAAAATAATATGTAATTGGGGAATGAATTATTCACTACCAATTTGCAGTTTGGAAAGGGAAAAAACATCATTGTGAACTTCATCAATAACAGAGGTCTTCAAGAAGGTGGGTTTAAATTAAATATGAAAAGTTAAAAAAAAATTGAAAACGGTGAAGTCCCTAAATTCTGGGGACATGAGAGAGGGTTAGGACAGGAAGAGGAAAGCCAGACAGATGGTACTGAGAAGGCTGGGTGACAGAGCCAGTAAGGAGACCTGCCTGGGTTAGGCAACAGAGGGTCACAAGCACTTGCTTTAAGTGATCCAAATATCAAATTTCTTAACTATTATAAAAAGGGATAAATACCAGTCTAACAGGGCTATGGTGAAGATCAAGATTATGTACGTGAAGGTGTTTGGAAGTAAACACTGAAGATTCCTACGAAGTAGGACTGGATTCCCAATAGAGACAGATTAGGAAGGATTTCACCATTTGCCTCTTGCTCACCAAAATGGCATCCAGACTACTCAGGATCACCTATGCTGTATAATAAGAAGAATTTCTGAAAATTAATCAGTGAATCAAAGGCAAGAGAATCCTTCTACTCAGCTTTTTCTTACCCTTGATGGTATCATAATGTTCATTGCTTTTATCATTTTCCATTTTAAGAACATTTACAACATTCTCTTATTTCAGTCTCAGTACCCTCCATTTATGTCAGCCTATTTTCTACTTTAGTCAAAGATTACAAAAGAACATCATTACTCTATGGTATTCCACCACAAGTAGTAGGGACTGTCAATACCAGATGTATTTTCACAACAAAAGAATATAAGTCAGGTTTACCTCTTGAGGTACCAGTTAAGTTCTAGGTTTCAAATCATGATGGATATTCAGAGTAGGAGTAATCCTGGACCGAGATTATAAAGTGTATCAAGGTTACAACACAGAGTGCTGCTGGGATTTTTTAAAGGAAAGAATTCATATGAATGTTGTGAAATCTTAATGAAAAATGCAGGATTTGAATGAGTCTCCCTGAGTGTGCATGATTCAATTAGGTGAAGAAATGGAGAGGGCAACCATCGATAGAGAGAAAAGACCTCAGGTGTTTAAAATAAACCAGTAGGGGATTTACTGAAGTAGAAATCTAATACTGGAGGATAATGAGAAATGAAGTTGGATGGTTAAAGATGAATGAATAACTCAGCCACTGTACAGTCTATTTTAATTTCTTACAGCATGTTCTGTAGATCTAAGTTATATCTAAAAGGCATTAGTCCCTTTAATAATTGTATTATATACATGACTTATCTATATATCAAGGATGAATCTAGATGGTTCATGTTAGTATTTTTATTGTGGTAAAATATATATAACTTTATAAAATTTACCATTTTAACCATTTTTAAGTGTTCAGGTAACTAGTGTTAAGTACATTCACATTGTTGTGTAACTCATCTAAAGAACTCCTTTCATTTTGCAAAACTGAAACTCTATACCCATTAAACATCTGTTCTCTATTCACCTCTCCCCCTGCAGCCCCTTAGCAACCATCTTTTACTTTTCTGTCTCTATAAATTTGACTACTCTAGATACCTCATACAAGTGGAATCATTCAGTATTTGTCTTTTTGTGACTGGCTCATTACATTTAACATAATGTCCTCAAGATTGATAGATATTGCAATATGTGTCAAAATTTCCTTCCTTTTTAAGGCTAAATAATATTCTGTAATACATTTTGTTTATCCGTTCATCTAACGGACAGTTGGATTGCCTCCACCTTTTGGCCATTGTGAATAATGTTGCTCTGAACATGGGTATACAATTATCTCTTTGAAACCTTCCTTCCAATTCTTTTGAGTATATATCCAGAAGTCTGTAACTGCTGAATCATACAGTAACTCTATTTTCAATTATTTGAGGAACTCCTGTTTTCCATAACAATTACTCCATTTTCCATTCTTACCAACAGTGCACAAAATCTCCAGTTTCCCTATAACCTCACCAACACTTGTTATTTTCTATGTTGTTGTTGTTTTTTTTAATAGTAGCCATCTTAATGGATGTGAAGTGATTTTAATATTATCAAGAACTATGATTTTACCCTACTTTCAAGCTAATAAGTTAGCCTGCTATAATTGACAGATGCTGGAAGAAAAAGCTTTTATTATTCATAGCAATAGCAGTAGCCAGGCTATCAATCACCACTTGTGCTAGTTCTCTAAGCTCCAAATCTCACAGGAGAAGGAAAAAGTCCAGATAACATCTGCACACAGTGGGATGGATTATGTTAGAGGAACCCCAAGTTTAGGGAATCCAAATTTCGTATAGTGAACAATAAACTTTTCTGACTTTTGCCCTAGAAAGAGACATTATCTTTATTATGGTGAACAGTATACAAACCTTCCAAGACTAAATTAGGAAGAAAGAGAAAATCTGAACAGACCAATTACTAGCAATGAAATTGAATCAGTAATCAACAAACTCCCAAAAACCAAAGTCCAGGATCAGATACCTTCACAGGAGAATTCTACCAAACATTTAAAGAAGAGTTAAGACCCATCTTTCTCAAACTACTCCCAAAAATAAAAGAGGAAGGAATGCTTCCAAATTCATTCTGTGAGGCCAGTATTACCAT
The DNA here is from genome assembly GCF_002007445.2 of Ailuropoda melanoleuca. NCBI lineage: Eukaryota > Metazoa > Chordata > Mammalia > Carnivora > Ursidae > Ailuropoda > Ailuropoda melanoleuca. Next base: position 14,791,653 of record NC_048228.1, on the reverse strand, counting down.
GATATCAAAATCAGACAAAGACACTACAAAAATAGAAAATTACAGACCCAAATCCCTGATGAACATAGATGCAGAAATCCTCAACAAAATATTAGCAAACCACTTCCAAAAATACATTAAAAGGATTATTCACCATGATCAAATGGGATTCAAGGATGGTTCAATATCTGCAAATCAATCAATGTGATACAACACATTAACAAAATGAAGGATAAAAATCATATGATCATCAGGGCACCTGGGTGGCTCAGATGGTTAAGCATCTGCCTTCAGCTCAGGTCATGATCCCAGGGTCCTGGTATCAAGCCCCACATCAGGCTCCCTGCTCAGCGGGGAGCCTGCTTATCCCTCTTCCTCTACTGTTCCCCCTTGTTGTGCTCTCTTGTTCTTTCTGTCAAATAAATACATTAAATCTTTTTAAAAATCATATGATCACCTCAAAAGATGCAGAGAAAGCATTTGACAAAATTTAGCATTCATTCATGATAAAAGCTCTCAACAAAGTTAGTATAGAAAGAATGTACTTCAACATAATAAAGGCCATATATGACAAACTCAACAGCTAATAGCCTAAGATCGGGAACAAGAAAAGAATGTCCCACCACTTTTATTCAACATAGTCCTAGTCATAGCAATCAGATAAGAAAAAGAAGTAAAAGGCATCCAAATTGGTAAGCAAGATATAAAACTGTCACTATTTAGAGATGACATGATACTATATATAGAAAATCCTAAAGACCCCACCAAAAAATTATTAGAACTAATAAATGAATTCAGTAAAGCTGCAGTATACAAAATCAATACATAGAAATCTATTGTGTTTCTATACACTAATAACAATATAGCAGAAAGGGAAATTGAGAAAAGAATCCTCTTTACAATTGCACCAAAAAAGAGTAAAATACTTAGAAATAAATTTAACCAAAGAGGCAAAAGACCTATACTCTGAAAACTGTAAGGTACTGATGAAAAAAAGACAATACAAATAAATAGAAATATGCACCATGCTTATGGATTGGAGGAATTAATATTGTTAAAATGTCTAAACTACCCAAATCAATCTACAGATTTAATGCAATCCCTCTCAAAATACCAACAACATTTTTCATAGAACTAGAACAAATGATACTAAAATTTGTATAGAACCACAGAAGCCCTGAATAGTCGAAGCAATCTTAAGAAAGAAGAACAAAGCTAGAGGCATCAGAAGCCCAGATTTCAAGCTATACTACAAAGCTGTAGTAATCAAAACACTATGGTACTGGCACAAAAACAGATACAAAGATGAATGGAACGAAATAGAGAGCCCAGAAATAAACCCATGCTCATATGGTTAATTAAAGGAAGCAAGAACATGCAATACTGAAAAGACAGTCTCTTCAACAAATGGTAATGGAAAAACTGGACAGCTACATGCAAAAGAATGAAACTGAAGCACTTTCTTATGCCATACACAAAAATAAACTCAAAATGAATTAAAGGCCTAAATGTAAGACCTGAAACCATAAAATTCCTTTAAAAAGAAAAAAATATAAGAAGTAATCTCATGTACATCAATCTTAGCAATATTTTTCTGGATGTTTCCCCAGGCAAGGGAAATAAAAGCAAAAATAAACAATTAGGACTACATCAAACTAAAAAGCTTTTGCACAGCAAAGGAAACCATCAACAAAACAAAAAGGCAACATATTGAATGGAAGAAGATATTTGCAAATGATATGTCCAATAAGGATTTAATGCCCAAAATATATAAAGATTTCATACAACTCAGCATCCCCAAAAATAATTTTATTAAAAAAATAGGCAGAGAACCTGAATAGGCATTTGTCCAAAGAAGACATCCAGATGGCCAACAGACACGTGAAAAGATGCTTAACATCACTAATCATCAGAGAGATGCAAATCAAAAGCACAGAGGATAGTGGAAACCACCTGGCATAACATCAGACTCCATAGGTTTAAGGGCATGGTACCCAACAAAACTGCCTTTACTTCAGATATCAGCCAACAAGTGGCTGGGGGATCCCTAGGCCACCTGTACTTCTGACAAACTGGCTACAAATTTCAGGTGCTTCCACTATCCCCTCATGTTCAATAATTTGCTAGAATGATCCACAGAACTCAGGAATGTACTACAGTTATGATTACTGTTTTATTACAGAGGATACACATAGGCAAGGTCTGGGAAATAACACAGAGCTTCTACGCCCACTCATGTGGAATCAGGGCACGTCACCCTCCTGGCACATCAATGTATTCACCAACCAAGGAGTTCCACTGAACTTTGGTGTCCAGAGGTTTTTGTTTTCGTTTTTTGGTGTCCAGAGATATTATTGGCATTTCATCACATTGGCATGGTTGATTAAATCACTGGCCACATGACTGAACTCAATATCCAGCCCTTCCCTTCTTTATCCTCCTTTAGAGTTCAGCTGATATCTGCAGCTTAACACTCCAGCTTCTAATTACATTGTTGGTTTTTCTGGCCTAGCCTATCCTTATCCTGAGTCATCTCATTAACATAAAGTATTAGGACCCACCAAAAATAACAAAAGAACTTCTATCATTTGGGAAATGGCAAGGGTTTTGAACTTTCCTTCTGGGAACCAGGCACAAAGGCTAGTCCAATTCTTCAGTATAGAACAATCCTCAAGTGGGTGAATACCCCAAGGTTTTTTACCACTTCCCTTGAAAGACAAGGGGTTCGGGATCTCCTTCTGGAATTTAGGATTTAACAGCTATAGTCTTTGGGCCTCAGTTGAAAATCAAACTAAAATAATTGCATTTTCACATCCTCTTAATTGATCATTGGCTAAGCCTGCATGGCTTTGTGAAGGTCAGCAGATCTGTGACTTCTATTTTTGTCAGATGAAGGAATCTGGACTGAGTCTGGAAATCCAGACGCCTAAACCCCAGCCTGCATAGATGTACCACAGAAGCATTCACTCACATGGGTGGTACTGCCACTTACTCAGAGTAGTCAAAGGGGTGGCTAAGGCACCCCCCTCACTCACAAAACCTCAGTCCTATTCTTAGTTTTGCAGAATCTCACATCTCTCTCCCTCTTCTTTCCTAATAAAGTCTTCTCAAAACACTAGGTGTAAGGAGAATGCAAATGACATAAAATAATTTAATGAATTATTTTGTTAGAAATAGTACTGAAAAACAAAATGAAACTTTTTTTAAGATTTTATTTATTTATTTGAGAGAAAGAGAGAGAGAACAAGTTGGGGGAGCAGAGAGAGAGGGAGAAGCAGGCTCCCCGCTGAGCAGGGAACCTGACATGGGCCTTGATCCCAGGACCCCAAGATCACAAGCTAGGCCAAAGCCAGACCCTTAATCAACTGAGCTACCCAGGAGCTCCCAAAATGAAACTTTTTAAAAAATAGTATTCATTTTCTCTGTGATGGTTAATTTTATAAATTTTATGGTAGGCCACAGTATCCAGACATTTGGTCAAACAGTATTCTGGATGTTTCTAAGATTTATTTTTAGATACCATTTAAATCAGTAGACTTCCAGTAAAGCTGATTACCCTTCATGACATGGGTTGGTTTCAACTAATCATTTAAAACCCTGAATAAAAAAAGGCTGGTATCCCTGCAAGAAGAGGAAATTCTCCCTGCACACTGTCTTTGGACTGAAACTGCAACTCGTCCCTAGATCCTCAGCCTACCACACACACGCATACACACACACCCTGTTGCTTCTCTTTCTCTGGAAAACCCTTTTTAATACACTAATACACTCTTAATACTGTGCAATAATGCACAATATCAAGTGTGCATAACTGATTCGTGTAAGTGTACTTTTACATTCCAAAGAAATAAATTATACTTTTCTTCTCTAAGCATGTGTATGTCTGTGTTTGTGGTCTACAGTCTCATTTGTGCCCTCTGACTATGAAAGCTGAATGGTTATAAACCATCTCTAGGTCTTTAAATTTTCCATGAAGTGTCTGTTCTCTGTCAATTATTTGTTTTCTTCCATTCTTACTCAATTTGCAAAATGAAGTGAGGCACAAATGAGTAAGACTTTTCTACTTTATTTCAAGGACAGTAAGTATGAGCCACCAAATTCTGTACAAAATATCCTGTTGGTTTCTTAGATTTCTTAAGAAATATTCTTAAGAAAAATTCTATAGAAACATGAAATGGGAAATAGCTGTTTAACCATAACTCCAAAAAACATTAAAGTGTAATTGAAATATAATACATACATATGCTAAAGTATATTTTTAAATGCCTATTGGATTTTCAAAGAAATGAGATGTTTTATCATTATCTAATATTCTAGAAAGCATTTTACTTCATGCCATATGTATATGCAAACTAAAACATTTTAATAATCTCTATTCATTTTAATTATTTTATAAACATAAGAAAAGCTTACCAAATTTAGTTTGCCTTAACAGGAAAATAAATCAACTGTACCAAACTTAGCATAATATGTAAGATTTGAAATGATGATAAATCCCTGTAAATTAAAGCCAGTAAGCACAAGATTAAATCAAAATGGTAAATAATCTTATTATATATATTTATTTTAAATTATATATAATTTTATAATATACATGTTTATATATGTACATGCATGTGTATATATATGCAAATATATAGATATTTAATTTATAGACAAAAAATCCTTAGACATTGTCCCTTCTTATAAGTAGTTTTTGCATATCATTTAGAGCTTAAAAGCCATGGATTTGTTAGGTTTGGAAAAAAAGAAAGAATTAGTTACTGGAACTAATTCTTACATGGTACAGTTGTCTATATCATGTTTAATCTGAAATTAAAGTCAACAAACCTAATGGTTTTTGAGTATTCACTCACTCTGTACCTGTGTACAATTGACTGGCTTATTTATTATATTAAAGTAGCTTTTAACTTCATTTACTGTTAACTCCAAAACTGTTAATTCCAGAAGTATCTTCTTAATTTTGTTCAATTTCTTTTTAATTGAATAATAATATTGTTAATATGATCACTTTCTGTTTTCTATGTGTTTAACATTTCTCTAGAGTTGAGCTGCCTTACTTCCCAGTTTAAAGTGATATCAGTCCACTTGTAAAGAGGGTAGAATTTTATTTATGGAGATGGACTTCAAGATATAAAAACAGAAGCTCAAAGACAAAGAGAGATAAATACTCAAGACCGCACGCACACACACACGCACACACACACACATCTATTTTACCCTCTATTTACAGAATGACAGACATTATAAGTGAGTTCATCTTCCAAATACAGTTGACGCATTTACATGTTATTTAAAAGAATAGAATGGAAGTCTTGCTAGATACAATAAACCTTTCCCTGCTTCCTAAATCAGACTGTTCTGCACATGATCTACTTATTTCATTGTGCTTTAATACACTGACATCCAGAGTGTAGGGCACTTGCCTCTACATGAGATAGTTCTAGTCAGTGATGCTTATGTTCACCTATCAGCTTTTTGTAGGTTTTTTTTCTCCATCTTCAGAGATACAAGATATTAGCCATTTCTTCCTTCCATTCTCTGCCAGATATGTCAGCGTAGTGTAGTATGAGATTCTAGGCTTTGCATACAGATAAACCTGGGTTTAGATCCTAAGTCAGCTGTTTACTAGCTATATGGCTTGTCTGACTGTAAAATGAAGATCATAATATCTACCTTCAAGGGATTCTTCTTATGAGTGATGAGATTACAAGTTATAGTACCTGCCACATACTGAACATTTAATATATATGTGTTCCTTGCTACCACCCTCTACAACACTCACACTAAAAACCTTGCACCTATCCCATTTCTGACCTCTTTCTACCTGTCGTCTATGAACTAGACAACTACATAACCAAAAGTGTTTGAATTACATCTAAACCAAATTCAATGATTATAGTAGAAGTGTTTATTCTAAGTGGACGCTATTAGCAGAATAAAGAATATGAGTCTAAGGGCTGACCTATTCTGACCTTTACGTAGGTAATATTTAAGATGGTCCTTGAAAGGTAGATAGAATTTAGCCTGAAAGACACACAGGTGGAGAAGCATACTTTACAGAGGAAATGGATATCAGGCCAACACATGAGCATTTGAGGAATAAGGATTGTTCAATTTACTCCTTAGTGAATGTATGTGGCAGAAGCTAAAACTTAAGAAAGAATATGGGCCAATTTTGTTAAGCAGTCTGAGTGCCAAGTTAAGGAATTTAATTTAGTGGAAAATGAGTTAGTATTTTCTAAGCAAAGGAGTGTTGCTTTAGGAAGATTTCTCTTGTGTTAGCATTGGGATATAAGAGTGTTGGGAGAAACGAAAGTGAGGAGATCATTAGGAATTTATTAGAACGGTTCAGGCAAAAAGTAACAAGGCATAACTCTTACACATTACTAGTAGAAATGTACATTGCAACAATCTCTATGAAAGGCAATTTGGCAATACTTATCAATATTGCAAAGGCACAGTATCAATATGCATGTACATCAATTACAAAGGCACATATACCCATCAGTATTACAAAGAAGAGGAGGAATAGATATACATACTTGCTTTTGTATACACAGAATATTTCTGGAAGAACACACATACCGATGGTACTAGTGGCTTCTCAGTAAAAGAACTGAGGGGCTGAAGGACAGAAGTAAGAATATGTTTCACTGTGTTTCTTCTTGCACCTTCAGAATCTTATATGATGCAATATTACCTATCCAAAATAAGTTTTTTTATTAAGCTTTTAATTTTAATTCCAGTATAGTTAACATACAGTGTTATATTAGTTTCAGGTGTGCAATATAGTGATTCACCTCTTCTATACATTACTCAGTGCTCATCATGATAAGTGTACTCTTGATCCCCTTCGCCTATTTCACCCATCCCCCCACCACCTCCTTCCTGGTATAGTTAAGAGTCTGTTTCTTGATTTGTCTCTCTCTCTCTTTTTCCTTTGCTCATTAGCTTTGTTTCTTAAATTCCACATATGAGGGAAACTATAAGGTATTTGTCTTTCTCTGACTGACTTCACTTAGCTTCTAGCTTCTTCTAGCTCTATCCATGTTGTTGCAAATGTCAAGATTTCATTCTTTTTATGGCTGAATAATACATATATATATATATATATATACACACACACACACACACACACACACACACCACTTTTACTTTATCCATTCATCTATCAGTGAACATTTGGGCTTCTTTCATAATTTGGCTATTGTAAATAGTGCTGCAATAAACAAAGGGGTACACGTATCCCTTCAAATTAGTGTTTTTATATTTTGGAGGGTAAATACCCAGTAGTACAATTACTGGATCATAGAGTAGTTCCATTTTTAACTTTTTGAGGAACGTCTATACTGTTTTCCAGAGTAGCTGCACCAGTTTGCATCCCCACTAACAGTGCAAGAGGGTTCCTATTTCTCCACATCCTCGCCAACATTTGTTGTTTCTTGTGTTTTTGAGTTTAGCCATTGTGACATTTGTGAGGTGATATCCCATTGTAGTTTTGATTTGCATTTCCCTGATAATGAGCGATGTTGAGCATCTTTGCATGTGTCTGTTGGCCATCTGGATGTTCAACATATTTTGGATACTAACCCTTTATCAGAGATATCTTACCTCATTCAGTAGGTTGTCTTTAAGTTTTGTTGATTGTTTTCTTTGCTGTGCAGAAGCTTTTTATTTTGATGTAGTCCCAATAGTTTATTTTTGCTTTTGTTTCTCTTGCCTCAGGAGGGAAGGGAAACAAAAGCTTAGAAAAAGTTGCTAAATCCCATGTCAGACCAGAATAAGTTTAAAAAGTAATGAGGCCTAAGGTCATAGTGGTAGCTATAGGGTTGGAGAGATAACAAAAGTTTGTAGTGAGGGACAAACTTTTACAAAGGAAGAATACAAAATACAATACATACAAAAATAGAAAGTTATGGAAAGCCTAGTACTGAATAGTATTGTACCATGTTATAACATAGCATGAAGTAGAGAACCATAGGCTTGTGTGCATTAGGCAGAAAGAGAATTTAAGAAATCATGTGCTACAGCCGGGGCCTTTAGGGAATATAGGTATCATCTCAAGTTTACTGATGAGGCACCTAAACACCTGGAGGTTTACTGCTTCACCCAAAGTAACACAAGTGAGTGTCATAGTAGAGTTCTAAGTAAAAATTAAATTGGGGGGGGGCAACTGCGTGGTGCAGTTGGTTAAGCATCTGACTCTTGGTTTCTGCTCAGGTCATGATCTCATAGTCATGAGATTGAGCCCTGCATCAGGCTCCTCGCTCAATGCAGAGTCGGCTTTAGGTTCTTTCTCCCTCCACCTCTGCCCCTCCCGGCTCGTGTTCTCTCTCGCTCTCTCAAATAAATAAATAAAATGTTTTTAAAAATTAAATAGAAGAGGTGTTTAGAAAAGTATAGAAAATTAATTGCCTTCATAGCTGGAAGGGATAGGAGAATCCTATGCTCCTCCCATCTCCCCCTTTACCCGTGTACTTCCTGCATAAGGTAAATTGTCTTATTCAGCACGCACGATTCCCTAAATATTGGTGTTAATGAGACCATTTATAAAAACCTTTGCAGTTCCTTCAAAATTCTAATGTGTCCAAGGCTTGCCTTACCGTAATAATAAAAATAATAGTAATAATAATTAATAATAATATCCAAGCAAATATTTTTAGAATTTCCCCTTAAGTCACTATGAAAATGTTGACCTAAATTTAGTAGAAGACTGAATCTACTTCAGATTTCAAAACCTCCTCAAGTCTCCTTGTATATGTTAGGTTCAGTTCTGGGTAGTTGCTGCTATGTGAAAGGGTTGCCAGTTTGGGTAAGGAAACATTTATAAACTCTAGTTCTTTTTAACAGTTAGATTACCTAGTTCCTAGGAAAATTCACTTTTAGAAAATTTGATTCTTCATTACATAACAGTATTACTTATGGTTTGGTTTATCTATAAATGAGTTATTTTAAAAGACAGCTTAAAGCAAGAATAACAAATTATAGATCAAATGCTTGGGTCCTACTACAAAAAATTTTTGACATAGATATCTGGTTTAGTTGCAATATTTTGTAGTCTTTTCACTCTTTATCTGTAGAATTAGAAACCTTTATCATGGTATTGTTCTCACCAAAACTGAAATAGCCATTCCAGTGGCCAGCAGCTTGGGCAACAGGTGGCCTCTAGCTGTGCTGACTCATAAAGGTTTGGAATCTTTTGTATTTCTCTTTTATCCCCCATCTCTTTGGAAATGCCCTTCTAGGTATCTTGCCTTTTTAATTAAGTTTTTTTTTCCTTTTCTGAGAGAGAGAGAGTGTGCAATCATGTGCAAGCAGGGGGAGGGGCAGAAGGAGAGGGAGAGAGAGAATCTCAAGCAGACTCCCCACTGACCACAGAGCCCCATGCAGGGCTCAATCTCACAACCCTGAGATCATGACTGAAATCACAAGTCAGATGCTCAACCAACTGAGCCACCCAGGCACCCATAATGTAATTCAGTTTTATTCAGTACTTAGCTGGTTCTTATATCTGATCTGGGTCAGTCTTCTCCTTATCCCTTCAAAGCCCTGAAAGTACTACTTCAATTATATTATCTTGTGCCAAACTTCATTTCTTAAAATATCTTTCTTCAGTCAAAACAGTAGGGTATGACTTCTGTAGGCCCAGTCAAGCTCTACTATCTTTCCTCTCATTGAAGGTATAGATACTTGAGTGACTTTGCTAATATCTAGTGACTGTTTGTTCTTTAATATTGTTTGTTCTTATCCTTTCAGTCTTTACTGTCTTCATAAATGTCCATACAAAATTGATACTCCCCAAATCTTTCAATATTTTATAAATCACTTTATTAAAGGGGCTGTCTTAAATAAATAAAGAGAAAATTTTAAATGTTCTTGAATATTTAAAAACTTGACAACAATTAGTCACTAGCTTTTAAAACCTAGATTTTCTTTATTCACAAAATAAATATATTTGTTTGGTATGATGATTTCCCCCCAACCCATGAAAAGTAAATTCAGCTTTATGAGCAAATATAATTAACTGAAACCTCCTGATGATGAAGCTGATTTTGTGATTACTTCAACTTAATTCATTCACATATGAGCTCAAATCAGATTTTCATGTGGATCCATTATTTGGATTTTTTTCTCAATTCTATAAGGTTTTTTTCAGTTAAATTAAACACCTTTAAGGAGGTTTAATTTCATTTTCTCTATATATCTTCATAATGCTATGAAGGCAGTGCCTTAACACAAAGAAACAATGTTTTCTACCAGGAAAAAAAATGTTTTCATTGCAAAGGTGAATATTACCTTTGTGCAACACTGCTGCTTAAATCAGGTTTTCTCTTAATTAGTCAGTTTTAAATCTATCGTAAGCTATAACTGTATTCATTATCCCGTCACTTTCTGAGTCTAATAGAAGAAGAACGGCTGCTGTCTGGGCTCTAAATAGCTGCAACAGGGTCTTTCAGAGTAATGCAGAAACAATATCAGAACAGCACATCCAAGGTATACAACGCAAAATTAATCAAAAATTGGTGGTCTGAGAGTTGGAGACACTCTTGTGACATGCACACATTTGTTCAACAGCTAAAGTAATGACAATGAATTAAACCAATAGAATTACTTCTTCTGGCACCTAACAGAAATGTTACTTGATCATCAATCATTAGCTTGTAATAAAAGGGCTGAACTTGCAGTTCTCAACATATAGCCAGAAAAATTGAGAGACATAAATGTGATAAAGACAAATGGTCCAAGCTAAATTGCTTTAAATTGGATTGACCTCATCAGTGTACCTTTAAAACCTGTCCCTAATTGAGAGCAATTGATTTACCCTTCCAGATTTCCTTTAAAACCTATCAGATCCCACATTCAAAATGTTAAGAGTCCTTTGCCAAATTGTTTCACAACTGAGCTTTCCTCTGGGTTTTTACATGATGACTAAGCTACAAGTCAGGGAGAAAAACAGTACTCAATGAATTTAAGCCTTAGAAATGAAAGTGACATCTTTTTTCTCCCACTGGACATGGTGAAAAACTAATGAAAGTAATTTTTGACATAAAACAGTTGTAATAGCACAAAAATATGAAAGGTATTAGGCACCAAAATGAGCTGTGAGCAGGACCACCATGCAAAAATGTCAGATGTCTCACATCCAGGATAAAATGGTCAAGTTTCTCAAAATTAAGGAGGGTCTGTGAAGAAGATACTCAGAAAGAGTTATGCTGTGCCGTGAGCACAAGCCCCACTACCTTCTATCCGTGTGAGAGCAGAGAGGTGAATGATTGCCCTGCTGCTCATGTCAGCTCTGGCATGAGGGTCACTGGAATCATCAGAGAACTTGGTATGGGTTGCCTGCACAAGAGGGACATATTAAGCTGGTGTCTGCCTCATGACCTTCATGATCAGTAAAACTAAAGCATGAGAGAGAGTTTGGCTAAAATGGTCTGTGTCAGAAGAGGATGGGCCATGTCTGGGAAATAGGTACCCTCTTTTCCAAAGTCAAGTCCAAGGCCCCTAAATCCTAGGTCCGGATGTGGAATTCTTAGTAGGAATGTTACCCCAGAATCCATTTAAAAGGGGTTCTGCTCAAAAGGACTGGGGAATGCACTAGCCTAGTAAAGGAAATTGCATTGGTGGGCCTAGGAGTGTCTCCCAAGATTTTGGATGGCTTTAAACATATGCCATCTTATGACACTATAAGTCAAGTAATAATTCCCTGCATTGTTTTCCTTCCTTCATCTCCATGCCCCAAACCCTAAGGGATCAGAAACCTCAGTAAGCAAGGTGAAGAATAAAATCACCCACTGGAAAAGAATCAGTTTTCCTCTCTTCCCAGCCTCTCTTACAGATTCTCTCCTGCACCAGGGCATAGCTGGGAGAGAGAAGATTTAATATTGCAACTAGTTTAGAGTTTTGATTGTTTTCTGGACCAGGAGATTTAATCTACTAAATCAAGACTCTGTTAGCAACTTAAAGCTACAGAACTTTCTGTCACCTAAGAAACCAAGGAGGCCTTGCTGCCTGCTCTAGCTTTCATCCAGAGATAAGGAGAAAGCCACCTACACTGAATAGTTTTTAAAGGGAATGTGCAAAAAAAGTAGTAAGGTTACTATAATAGTTATATCCCATGAATTCTATGTGTATGAGTTATGCAATGATTTTTAAGAATGTATATATTTGTTTTCATGATGACCTGATGAGGAAACATGCCATAAAGTGAAATCTACTCATTGCTTTTTTATAAATAGAACAGATAGAGACAACTAGACCTGATGTTAAAGGAGACAAAATACATTATTATACTCAATATAATATTTGATAATATCATATAACATGGCATTGAGAGTATACAATGACCATTTATAGCAGAATAATCCTACAGCTTCAAAGTCCACCCTGATTGAAAAAATTAAAAAATTAAATGTGCTCAGAATGCTGATTTCTTTTTCCTACGTAAGAGGCAAGAACCAAAATGAATGTCACAATATATTCACATAACTTCTTCAAAATAGACCTAATAATTTTAACAGTTTAAACTTGGGGACAAGAATTTAAAGACAATCTAAATATCATATTTTACCCAGTGAAATTATTTCCTGCATCTTTTTCAGGTAACATATTTCTATGCTTACTGTGTTGTCAGACACTGTATATCCTCCACAGTCTGATGAGAGACCATTTTTCCACCTCCCTTATTATTCGTCATTCACAGATGGGTTTCTCTTCCCCCACCTGCCATCCATAGCTCATTATCAATTTAAAGCTAAATAGTCAAAACTAATCCAATGTCTAAATAACGCTTCCCAAGAAGTGAGAATCTTGCAAAATGAGCAGTGATTTGACATGAAGAAGACAGTATTCCTCAGAGCTCAACCATAAATTGTCATCATTCATGAGCTCCACTAGACTGTTTCCTCTTTCCTGTTTTGTTCCTATTCATGGCCTTGGTGAATAGAAATAAAGCCTAGGGAATTGGGCCACAATGCTGAATCCAAGTCAAGGAAATCGTAAGATACCAGCTTTTAAAATATACACTGTTTGACTCAGTAATTTCACTCACATAAAAACTTTCCTAGGAATGTAGTCGAAGATACAAACCAAGACATATCAACTATGACAGCTAATCCAGTGCTGTTTATAACAGTGAAAAGTTACAAACAACCCGAAAGGCCAACAGTAGAAAGTAAATTGCAATAATTAATAAGATAGATTACTATATAGCCATTAGAATATACATATACATATTTCGGAAACATTTTTAATGATGTAGTAATCTGCTGAAGATATACTGCTAAGTAACAAACACTATGTACCAAGTTATACTATATTTTACTAAGTACATGCAAATTTTGCAAATATGTGTGTGTGTGTGTGTGTGTGTGTGTACATACATACACAGAGGACCCTTTGGGTGGGTGGTGAACTTGTGGCAATTTTGGCTTCTTGCTTTGGTTTTTTTTTTTTTTTAATTTTCCAATTTCTTACATTAAACATTAATTTTTTCCAATTTCTTACATTAAACATGTAACAGCAAAATAAAAACTTCTCATAATGAGATGGACTTCAATTCGATTCAACAAACACTTGTTGGTAGTCTATTATGCAATTAAATTAGGTTCAACAAACATTTCTTTAATGAAACATGCATATAAGTGTAGATACAAAAAAGATTATAACATGGTCCCTGCTCTTGGTGAGCTCACAGTTTAGCAAGAGTAACATAAAGGAGCAAAGACAAATTACCTCAATAATACAGCATAAGATACCTTAGAGATACAAAAGAGGGAGTGGTCACCTAAAACTGGGAATGTCACAGACTGGAAAGAGACAAAAGGGTATTCCAGGTAGCGAGAAGAAATATCTACAAATGCATGGAGGCATTTGTTGGAATGGAAAGTAAAAGAAGGCAAACAGAAAGATATGAAGATGAGAAGAAGGTGGGGCTAGATCATGATGGACTCTTGAAGCATGAAGGGCACAGACTCTAGAGCTACACTGTACAGTATGGTAGCCACAAACCACATGAGACTATCAAACATTTGAAATGTAGCTATCCCACAATGAGATGCACTGCAAGCATAAAAATAACATACCAGGCTTTGAAGACCTGGTACCAGAAAAATGCCAAAATCTCATTAATAATTTTTATGTTGACTACATGCTGAAATGATAATTTTTTGAATATACAGATTAAATTAAATATATGATTACAATTTCAGTTTTAATTTTTCTAATATGGCTACTAAAAATTTTTATTTATGTGGCTCACATTATGTATCTATTGGACAGCACTGCTTTATTTTTTTTTTTTAAAGATTTTATTTATTTATTCGACAGAGATAGAGACAGCCAGCGAGAGAGGGAACAAGCAGGGGAGTGGGAGAGGAAGAAGCAGGCTCACAGCAGAGGAGCCTGACGTGGGGCTCGATCCCATAACGCTGGGATCACGCCCTGAGCCGAAGGCAGACGCTTAACCGCTGTGCCACCCAGGCGCCCCTGCTTTATTTTTTTTAATGCTTTATTTATTTAATTGAGAGAGAGAGAGAGAAAGAGCATGAGTGGGGGGGGTTAGAGGGAGAGAGAAGTAAGCTCCCAGGTGACCAGGAAGCCCCACACAAGACTCGATCTCAAGACCCTGAGATCATGACCCAAGCCGAAGGCAGAGGCTTAACCAACTAAACCACCCAGGCACCCCCAGCACTGCTTTAGAGGACAGATTAGAAGAGAACAACACTGAAAGGAGGAAGATCAGTTAGAAGGCTTTTAAAGAGCCCAGAAAAAATGCAAACAGGGGTTGAATTAGGCAAGTACAAATAGGGATAGAGAGGAAGAGATAGATTTATAAAAGATACTATATTGACAATACCAGATAAGCTAAATAAGAGATGGATCTGTAAATATCTGGAATACTGCAAGCTTTTTGGCTTGATGACAACATGATAAGTAGTGACCTTAGACAAAACAGGGAATATAAAAAGAATACCAGCTCTTGATGTAAAGATTTATTCATTCAAATATTCACTTACCAAGCACCTGCCATGTGCTAGTTAGGTGCCAGGGATCTAGCAATGATGAAATAAATAAGGTCTCTGCTCTCCTAGAACCTACTTACACTTTACTGTGAACAAATAATGAGTTCAGGTTAGCCATGTTTAAAGTGAGATGGCTATGGGATATTCAGGTATAAATGTTAACTAGAAACTTAGATGTTTGTGTATAAAATTTAGGACAAATATATGAATGGTAGTTAGAGATTTGAAAATCACTATGGTACTTCCATCTAGGGACAGCAAAGAATAAAACCCTAAGAAACACCAGCTACTCAAGGGGAACATGGAGAAAGAGGAATCAGGGAAAAGAAATAGGTGAAGGAGAAATAGGAGAAAATAGATCCAAAAAGACCAAGAAAGGAGAGAAACTTAAGTGTGGTCAAATAGAGCACTGCCAAATACAGCAGACTGATAAAGACTACCAAGTATCCCTAGGACTAAGCAATTTGAGGCCATTGCTCATCTGTGACAGGGCATTTCCAGTGGAGTGGTAGGGACAAAAGCCAGATTAGAAGACAAAACTGATGAATAAAAACAGTACCTATACATTGCTCCTCTGAAGAATTTGGCTGGTTTGGACAGTAGCTAGAAAAGATAAGCACTGAAGTGAGAGCCTAAAATGAGAGGGAATTGAAGCATGTTTTCAGGTATTAGGGAGGGACCAGTAAAGAGAACTAAAAAGAGAGGAAAACAGAGGAATAAGTGATAGAATGAGATCTCTTGGGAGTTGAAAGTAGATGGGGTGGAAAGCGCTGGGCGATAGATTATATTGGTCTTGAATGCAAAATAAAATACCTCTGCCTGACCATCATGGCAACATAGGTCATTCCTGACTTCATTCACTTTCACAAGAACAACTAGCACCTATTCAAGAACAAGACACTAACTAACATCAAGTCAAGAACAAGACAGCACTGAGAGAATCCTAGAACATGGCAGTGAGGCTGAAGCACAGCCCTGCACCTTAGAGACCAAGACAGGTGGCATTAGAAGGGTAAGAGAAGTGACTACATGTTGAACACATTGCCCCTCCCCCAGGATAGCATATCACCACACAGAGATGTCTTCCCAACCCTTCAGTTCCCCTAGTGGGAAAAGAGAACCCAGAGAGGACAACCAACCTCCCCAAGCATTGTAGGCCACATTGTGGGAGCCCCTACTCTGATCTCACACCATGGGAATTACAGGAGAATCTGCAGGGCCCAGCCACTGGGAATCCGGCTGTGCTGGAGAAGTGGGGAGAAACTTAGAACAACCAGCACACACTGATCTTGACAGACCAAGTTCATACCTACAGCGCCCAAGTAGTAATCCCAACCAGGAATTGGGGCTTTTTCTGACCAGGGAATTTGGCAGGGTGCATATCTGCCTGATTCAGATCTTCAAATGACGAGTTTTACCAGCCCTAGAGCCTGTTGCCCATACCCAGGCAAAGTGCTGAGTCACAATCTCACCCACTGTGAAGAGTGGCTTCCAGCCCCAACTGACCAGAAGGCTGGTGACAGCTCCTGGAAGCTGTGTGGCCAGTGGCACTTGAGCCAAGAGGTAGGAGAGCAGAGTCAGTCACCCCTCAGAGCAAAGCCAGACGTGGAGACTTCACGTGCTATGCACAGGCAGGGGATTAATTAGTCACCACAGCTGAGGGTGTCTCCTGCCCCATCCCAACTAGAGAGCCTGTTTAGGAAATTGAGAATAGCCTGGAGTGGCCCAGGCAAGTGGCTTTAACCCAGGCAAGAGGCTGAGACATAGCCAAACACACTGAGGAGAGTATCTTCCAGCCCCATCTAACCAGAAGGACTGGCAAAAATACCTGAAATCCCTGAGGCCCAGGGGCACTCAAGCCAAGAGAAGAGCATACAGAGCCAATGGTTTACAGAGGAAAGCCTGTGGCCTTGTGCAGCCAGGGAACTTATGATAACAAAGAGCTTTACCAGTTTTAGAGCTGCTTATTCCATTGCTCCCATTCTGGGAATTTAACTCATAGCTTCTCTCATTGCTGAAAAGCCTTCAGCCTGCCTAACCAGAGAACCTAATCAGAGCACACAGGAAGTTGCATAGCCCATTTAACAGCCCTATGTACAGTGAAATTTGAACAGAGAGCACAGCCTGTGGCTTGCCTGGTCTACAGAGAAAAACTGGTAGTTTCTCCAGACCGGGAGTTATTCACACTCAGGCCTGACTGGGGCCCCCTAACAATGAGCTATGCAGGTCCTGGGCCCTGGCCTGCTGCCCTGCCAGGGCAGGAAAGCTAACTGACAGCCCTATCCACTAATGAATGTAGCACCCAGTCCCAACCATCTAGTAAACATGACCAGAGAATTCAGGCAACTGCGGAGCCCATCTTACAGCCTTTCTTGGGTATAGAAATAAGCCAGCAGGACTATCCAAGTGCTCTCACCTCATGGCACAACTGCCCATCCCCAACCTCAGAGTTTCAAAAGTTGCTTTACCCATAAATAGACTATAACAGGCCTTACTTGCCCAAAGGCATTACCAGCAAACATACCCAGAAACCCAAACTGAGCTAGCAAGTGAAAAACTGTCTCGGCCAGGGCAAACTGTTAAGTCTAGAAGAGGAGTCCCATTACGAAAATATACAGATACAATGTAAGGAATCGAGGATCATGAAAAATCAGGTAAGTATGACACCCCTCCCCCCAAAAACCTAATAAAGCTCCAAATAACTGACCCTATGAGCTGTCAGAAAAAGAATTCAAAAAATTCAGAATAATCCTTTTAAGGAACAGTGAACTAGAAGAAAGCATGTATAAACAACCAAAGGAAATTAGGAAAACAGTACATGAACAAAATGAGAAGCTTGACAAGAAAATAGCAACCATCAAAAAAAGAGAGAGAGAGAGAGAGAGGGAGAAAAAAAGAAATCCTAGAGTTGAAAAACACAATAACTGGACTGAAGAACTTAATGGAGTTTCAAACGTAGACTCAACCCAACAGAAGAAAGAATTAGCAACCTGCAATATAGGACATTGGAAATTACCCAGGGAAGCAAAAGAAAAAAGAATGAAAAAGAATGAAGAAAACCTATGTGAATTATAGGACAAAAGAAACAAAACAATATTTGTATTATGGGAATTCCAGAAAAAGAAGAGAAAGAGAAAAGATCAGGAAAATGCATTTAAAGCAATAACGGCTGAAAACTTCCTAGACCTAGGGAGAGGAATGGATATCCAAATCTGTGAGGCCCAAAGGATCCCAAATAGGTTAAACTTGAATAGGGATATGTCAAAACACATTACAATTAAATTATCAAAAGTTAGAGACAAAGAAAGAATTTTAAGAACAGCAAGAGAAAAGAAAGAAGTTATATACATGGGAACCTCCATAAGATTATCAGTGGATTTCTCAACAGAAACTTTTCAGGCAAGGAGAAAATGGGATGACATATTCAAAATATTCAAAGAAAATAACTCAACCAAAAAGCGTATATGCAGAAAAACAATCCTTCAGAAATAAAGGAGGTATAAAGACTTTCCTAAACAAACAAAAGCTTAGGGAGTTCATTACCATCATACAAGCCTTACAACAAAAGCTAAAGGGACTTTCCTGAGTGGAAGTAAAAATATGTTAATTAATATCCTAAAAATACAAAAAAGGTAGCATGAATCTCACTGGTAATAGTAAATATATGTCATAGTTAGATTTTGCAATATGGTAACAATGGTGCATAACTTACAACTCTAGTTTAAAAGTTAAAAAAAACAAATGTAGCAAAAATCAGCATAAATACAATAATCTGTTACTAATTACACAATATGAAAAACAAGTGAATTGTAACAGCAATAACCTAAAATGGGATGGAGAGAAGTAAAAGTGTAAAGTATATGAATTTTACTGAACTTAAGTTATGTTTAAAATTGGGTGCTATAAGTTTAATATTTTACGTAAGCCCTGTGGCAACCACAAGGGAAAATCTTGCAATAATTGCACAAAGGTGATAAGGAAGTCAAAGCATATTCAAAACACATTAAAAAAAAAAAGACAGTAGGATAAGAAACAAGGAAAAATCAGTCTATAAAACAACTAGAAAACAATGAAAACAATGGCAATAGTCTTTCCCTAACAATAATTACTTTAAACATAAGCAGATTATCTAATCAAAAGATACAGAATAGTTGAATCGATTTAAAAAAAAAATAAGATCCAACAATATGCTGCCTACAAAAAATTCACTTTGGCTTTAAAGACATGTATAGGCTGAGAGGGAAGAGATGAAAAACACATTTCAAGCAAATGGTAACACACACACACACACACAAACCAGAGGTAGCTATACTTACATCAGTCAAGTAGACTTTAAGCTAGAAGTAGTAAAAAGAGACAAAGTAGGTCATTATATACAGGTCAGTATATCAAGAAGCCATAACAATTGTAAATATTTATGCACCCAACACTGGAGCACCTAACTATTTAAAGCAAAAACTAACAGAGTTTAAAGGAGAACTAAATGGTAATACAATAATAATTGGAGATTTTATTTCCCCACTCTCAACAGAGAATCAGTAAGGAAACCAGATTTGAAGCACACTATAGACCAAATCAACCTAACAGACATATACAGAACATTCTGCCCAACAACAGCAGAATATACATTCTTCTCAAGCACACATGGAACATTATCTAGGACAGACCATATGCTAGGCCACAGGTCAGCAAATTCAAGAAGACTGAAATTATACCAGGTATCTTTCCTGCCCACAATGGCATGACACTCGAAATAAGTAACAAGAGGAAAACTGGAAAATTCACGAACACATGGAAATTAAACAATACTTTCCTGAACAAACGATGGATCAAGTGAGAAATTTAAAAATAAATTTTAAAAAGTTTCTTGAGACAAACAAAAGTGGAAACATGACCGTACCAGAACTTAGAATGCAGCTGAAGCATTCTAAGAAGGAAGTTTATAACAAGAAATACCAATATTAGGAAGCAAAAGTTCTCAAATAACCTAACTCTACACTTCAAAAACCTAGAAAAAGAATAAATTGAGCCCACAGTTAGTAGAAAGAAGGAAATAATAAAGATTAGAACAGAAATAAATGAAATAGATGAAAGAAAAACCATAGAAAAGATTAACCAAACCAACAGTTGATTTCTTAAAAAGATAAAGAAAATTGTCAAAGCCTTAGCTAGAGTATCCAAGGAAAAAAAGAGAAAGGACACAAATCAACAAAACTGTAAATGAAGAAGGAGACATTGCAACTAACAGTACAGAAATTCAAAGGATCGTAAGAGGCTACTATGAACAACTATATGCCAAGAAACTGGACAACTTAAATGGAAAAATTCTTAGAAACATATATACAATTACCAAACCTGAATCAGGAATAAATAAAAAATCTGAAGAGACCAATTACTAGTAAGAAGATTGAACCAGTAATCAAAAATCTCCCAATAAAGAAAAACCTAGGACCAGATGGTTTCACTGCTGAATTTTACCAAACACTTAAAAAAGAATTAATACTAATACTTCTCAAATTTTTCTAAAAATCCCAAACTTATTTTACAAGGGAAGCAGTACCCTGATACCAAAACCAGAAAAAGACACTAACTAGAAAACTATACGCCAGTATTTCTGATGAATATGGATACACAAATTCTCAATAAAATACCAGCAAACTGAATTCAGCAGCACATTAAAAAGGACCATTCACCATGATCATGAGATTTATCCCTGTGATACAAGGATGCTTCAACATATGCTAATCAATTAATGTGATATATCACATTAATAGAATAAAAGAAAAGAAACATATGATCATCTCAATAGATGTAGAAAAAGCACCTGACAAAACTCAACATCCATTCATGAAAAAAAACTCTTAACAAATTAGGCATAAAAGGAACGTATCTCACGTATCTCAACATAAAAAGGGGCATGTATGACAAGGTCAGAGCTAACACCACACTCCGTGGTGAAAGGATGAAAATTTTCCTCTAAAATTAGAAGCAAACAAAGAGTGCCCACTCTTACCACTCCAATTCAACATAGTACTAGAAGTTCTAGCTAGAACAATCAGGCTAGGAAAAGAAATGAAAGGTTTCAGAATTGGAAAGAAAGAAGTAAAATTGTCTCTATTTACAGATGACATGATTTTATATAGAGAAGACCCTAAAGACTCAACCAACAAACTGTTAGATATAATCAATGAATTCAGTAAAGTTGCAGGTACAAAATTAACATACAAAAATCAGTAGCATTTCTGTACAGTAACAACAAACTTTCTGAAAAAGGAAGTCAATCACATTTACAATAGCATCAAAAACAATAAAATACTTAAGAATAAACAACTAATGAGGTAAAATTTCTCTATGCTGAAAACTAGAAGACACTGGTGAAAGAAATCAAAGAGACACAAATAAACAGAAAGATATCATATGTTCACAGATTACAAGAATTAATATTGTTAAAGTGTTCAATACTACTGAAAGCCACCTACAGATTCGATGCAATCCCTATCAAGATTTCAATGGCATATTTTTACAGACATAGAAAAAAAAATCTCTGAAATGTATTGGGAACGAAGCCCCTAAATAGCCAAAGAAATCCTGAGAAAGAACATAGCAGGAGGTATCACACTTCCTGATTTCAAGCTATTCTATAAAGCTATGGTTATCCAAACAGTATGGTACTGGCATAAAAACAGAGAGCAATAGAATAGAATAAAATAGAATAGAATAGAATAGAATAGAATAGAATAGAATAGAATAGAATAGAATAGAATAGAATGCCCAGAAATAAACCTAAGCATATCCAGTCAACTAATATTTGACCAGAGAGCCAAGAATACTCAATGGAGAAAAGATAGTCTCCTCAAAAAATGATGCTGGGATAATTGAATATTCACATATAAAAGAATGAAAGTGGATCTATTTCTTATACCATTCACAAAAATTAACCCATTTAAGACTTAAATGTAAGACCTGAAACCATGAAACTCATGGAAGAAAACATAAGAAAAAAGTTGCTTGACATGGGTCATGGTAATGATTTTTTGGATATGACACCTAAAGCACAGGCAACAAAATCAAAAATTAACTAGTGGGACTACATCAAACTAAAAAGCTTCTGCACAGCAAAAGAAACCATCAAAAAGGGAAAAGACAATCTACAGAATGGGAAAAAACATTTGCAAACTATATAAGGAGTTAAAATTCAAAACATACAAAGAACTCATACAACTCAATAGAAAATAAAAACAAACAGCAAACAAAAATAATTTAAAATGGGCAAAAGGTCTGAATAGACATTTTTCCAAAGAAGATATATGAAAGGCTAATGCATACATGAAAAGATGCCAACATCTCTAGTCATTAGGGAAATACAAATCAAAGCCACAAAGAGATATCACCTTATGCCTGTTAGAATGGCCATCACCAAAAGAATAAGCAATAGGAAATGCTGGCACAGATGTTGAGAAAAAGGAACCCTGTGTACTGATGGTGGGATTGTAAGTTTGTACAATCACTATGGAAAACAGTATGAAGAATCGCCCCAAAATTAAAAAACAGAACTACCGTATGGTCGAGCAACTCCACTTTTGGGAACAGATGAAACACTAACTCAGAAAGGTATCTCCACCCCTATGTCCCTGGCAGCATTATTTACAATAGCCAAGGCATGGAAGCAACCTAAGTGTGTACTGATGGATGAATGGATAAAGAAGCTATGATACACACAAACACACTGGAATATTATTCAGCCATGAAAAGGGGGAAATCCTGTATTTGTGACAACATGGATGGATGTTGAAGGCACTGGGCTAAGTGAAATAAGTCAGACAAAGACAAATGCTGTATGATCTCATCTATATGTGGAATCTAAAAAGAAAAACAAACTCATAGGGAGGGGAAAAAAAAAGACCAGACTTGTAGTTACCAGAGTACCAGAGTCAGGCAGTGAGGGGAGTGGGAACTGGAGAAAGGTGGTCAAGAAGTACAAACTTCCAGTTACAAAACAAACAAGTGTTAAGCACGTAATGTACATCATGATGACTAGAGCTGACACTGCTGGATGATATATAAAAAAATAAGAGAGTAAATCCTCAGTTTCTCATCTCAAGAAATTTATTTTCCATTCATTCTTTTCCTCTTTCTTTTCTTTTTATTGTATCTATAAGAGGTGGATGTTAGCTGAACCTACTGTGGTGATCATTTCACAATATATGTAATCAAGCCATCATGCTGTCCTCCTCAAACTTACACAGTAACGTATGCCAGTTATTTCTCCATAAAACTGGTGGGGAGGGGGAGACAGACGTCTATGAAGAACACTAAGAAGTTGAAAGAGTTCCTGCCTGAAGACCATTACTCTCTGCTGATCATGGGATGGTTAACTAGGGAGATTAAGGAGAGTGGGGATGAAGCAGAAAGCCTCAAAAGAGGGAGGGACAATTGAAATCAGTGCTGAAGTGAACTGAAGATCATGAATAAGAAGAATAGCCAGTGGTAAGGGGGCAGCACTGAGATTGGGGACAAGGTGCTTGTGTGACCTGAAAAGCTCCCATTATGTGTTTTTTTCTCTAGTGTGCTGAACAATCCATATGTGGAATGTAGAAACTGAAAGAATTGAATGAAAAATTGATGTGAAGTCTCAGATTTGTAGAACACTGAAAGCAAAAAGATGATTTGGGAAATCTGAAGGTGATAGTGGGAGAGGAGTTCAAATTGTTGACCATAGAATCTTGTCTGCCAGATCAAGTGATCAGATGAACATGGACAGATGCAAGAAAAAAATGAGAGAATTAAGATCCTAGAGGTATAGATAAAGTTAATGAACTACTGGAAGGAAGCTATAAATGAGAAATGGTGTTCCTCCAAAATAATAATATATCAACAATAACAACAATAAATACCTATGTTTACTAAGCAATTACTGCGTGTCAAGCAGTTCTTTAAATGTTTTGTTTTATTGTACTTAATTATCACAACAATCCTGTGAGGTAGTTACTATTTTATACCCTTTTTTTTTTCTTTTAGATGAGTAAATTAAAGTGCTGAGAGTTTAAATGACTTGCTAAAATCAAAGAACCAGTAGGTGGCAGAACCCACTTTTTTAAAAAATAAAAATTTGGTATTTTTATTTATTGTGTTATACATTCTTATTTAAACTCCAGTTAGTTCATATACAGTGTATTATTAGTTTCAGAGGTAGAATTTAGTGATTCATCACTTACATACAACACCCAGGGCTCATTCCTTCAAGTGCCCATCACCATCACCACACCATGCACCTCCCCTCCAGCAACCTTCAGTTTGTTTCCTATAGTTAAGAGTCTCTGTGGTTTGTCTTAACCACAGTGCAGGCCAAAGTTAAAGGCCTAAAAGATATAGTTTATTACAAAGGAAGATTCACAGGAAACAGAAGCAAGAGGGTTGGTAGAGTGAGTGAAGGCTAGGCCAAGTTCAGGGAGAGGAATACGGGTAAATGGGGATAAAATTAGAACAGATAAGAATCGGGGCACCTGGGTGGCACAGCGGTTAAGTGTCTGCCTTCAGCTCAGGGCATGATCCCGGCGTTATGGGATCGAGCCCCACATCAGACTCCTCTGCTATGAGCCTGCTTCTTCCTCTCCCACTCCCCCTGCTTGTGTTCCCTCTCTCACTGGCTGTCTCTGTCAAATAAATAAATAAAATTTAAAAAAAAAAAAAAGAACAGACAAGAATCAATCATTAAGGAGGCCCACAATTTGAATGGTGTAAGGAATTACCAGAATGAATGGCGCTGAGAAAATAACTAACCCTAGATTTTCCCCACTTTACAAATGAAACAATCAGTGCCAACTCAAAGCACAGACTATATATTAGAGGCAGTTCAGAGAAAAAAGTTGAAAAGGCGCTATGTCAGCCCCAAGGAACTTAACAATCTAGATACAAATAAAACAATTATTTTTTTAAAGCATAATACAAGCCAGAGTAAAATAATGTTGGAAAGACCTAACAGTAGTGCTCTGGAGCTCATATTGTTCTAAGATTGAATTTGCCTAGAGAGATCTGAAAAGGTAGATGTAAGTGCAGAAGTGCAGAGAGAAGAAACTGCATAAACAAAGCCATGGAGGGCAGCAAGACCAAGGACCAGTGAGCAAGGCAAGACGCCTGGTGCCCAAGGGGCAGAACGAGGATATGAGTGAAGATTGAAAAGGTGCAACTGAGACCATGTCATCACTAAGGATGACATCCTGAATTTTATTTTAATTCAGAAGGCAAAGAGGAACTATTTGTGGGTTCAAACTGGGAAATTATAGAATAGGAGGTTCGGGCCCAGAGCATCATTAGAATAGCCTTCTAATCAAGATTTTTTTAACTTATTTTCCAGAAAGAGATGTGCTTATGTAATGGAGTACAATCTTGACAGTGGTGGGACTCATATATTTTTCATGATAATAAAAATGAAACTTCCAGGGGCGCCTGGGTGGCACAGTGGTTAAGCGTCTGCCTTCGGCTCAGGGCGTGATCCCGGCGTTACGGGATCGAGCCCCACGTCAGGCTCCTCTGCTGGGAGCCTGCTTCTTCCTCTCCCACTCCCCCTGCTTGTGTCCCCTCTCTCAGACTGTCTCTATCTCTGTCAAATAAATAAATAAAATCTAAAAAAAAAAAAAATGAAACTTCCAGAGTTTGATCACTACCCCATAAAAATAAACCGTTTTCCTTATTTTTCCCCCAAATAATTACCATATGCTTGTCCTCTGCCACACAACCTTTTAAATGCCATGAAATAAAGTAAAAATGAATATGCAAGGCAGTCTTTTAAATGGAGAAGTTATAAGGTAATATGCATCTGAGACATACATGTGGAAATAGAGAAGAATTTTTATTTTGGTTAAAAAATAATAGCAATAATAATTATAATAAACATATGATTGAAGGGGAATTAGGAACCAATTGCACATGTCTATATGGGCTAGACCTCTTTTTTTTTTTTTTTTTTAGCAATTTTCTGTTCATCTACACACATATGTCAGCAGTACAGAAGCCCTCAAAAGGCATGGCCAAAGGGCACTTACCAAGTTGTTCTTTGTGCTAGAGATAGTTCTAAGGCTAGGACATCAAAATATATTTATGGACTTAACAGGACTTGTTTGTTTTTAAAATGTATTCAAAAGGACCACTACAGAAAAGCCAATGGCTTTTGGCAAACGGAATCTTTTCTATGAGAATAAATAATGGGTCTGGCCAGTTTTCCTCAAACTGTATTTCAGTGGTACCTCCATCAAAACAACTGGGATGATTTTCTAAAGTGCAGGTACCAAGGCACCTTCCAGACCTAGCAAATCAGAATCACTGAGTGTAAAGTCTGGTGATCTGAGTTCTTATCAACTTCCTAGGGGATCTGTTACATATGTTCAGGCTTTTGAATCTTTGCTCACCTGGAAGGACACCCAAACAAAACTGCTTGGCTGAAGGACAGAAGTGAAAGGCAGACTTTTTTTCACTGTAAATTCTTATGTGACTTTTGAATTCTGCATTTTTCCACAAACAGTACAAACAAGAATGAGATCATATATTTATGTTTTCGCACCCAGAACCAGGCAGAACATCTGGCAGTAGGATAAGAAAAATGTTTGTGGATTTGGTCATAAATGGCATAGTTTATAATAAATACTAGAAGTAACACACTTTTTTACACCCCTATTTCCTCTTCCCTACCCTTGACCTCAAAAGAAACAGGTTACTGCCCTGTCAACTGCTTTTACACCAGGACCCATGTTTTGCTCCTTACTCTTCTTGGTAGTGATTCATGCATCTCCAATACCTGGAACTTACTAGATTCACATGGTTGAGGCTAGAAAGTAAGATAAAGCTGCCCACATCTTTTTCTTAGCCACACTTTTACAAATGATAATCTGTTTCCTCTCCCATAAATACCAGTGTGTATGATATTTGGCACTTAGCTTTTGCTTTTTACAGAAAAATAATCATAGTATGTTGTTATACATGTCTGTGTCTATCAGGCTAGAAAGAATGTTCTCAACTGTTAGATAAAATTTATAGCTTTGGCAGAGTTTCCAATGATTTGAGTTTTAAGCAGCCAATTAGTCCTTTTGGTAACAACTAATTACTTATAGTATGCATGTAGCAAAAACTGTTGTAGACGTGCAGTTGTAAATTCTTTGACATTTTCTCATTGGATTCTACATGTATGACAAAGATAATTTATTTTGGTACATTTATCCTTTTTTAAAAGGCAAACAAACAAACAAATCCTTAGTTGTAAAGCACTTTTAAAATTATAAAGGCATCCTCTCTAGGGAAAGACTAGTATCTATTTTCCCTGAACTGGTAACCCTTTCAAGCTTCCTTGTTTCTTTCTAAACCAGCAGAAACTGTTGCAAAGAAATAAAGTGACATTAAGTTGTCATAGGTCAGAACAGGAGTAAGAAAGAAATACAGTCTGGAAAGCAAACTAATTATTTTACCAAAACACTGTCATTATATGTCGGTTCTCACTAGTCCTGTTGTTTGTTGTGCATACCGTCCTAACTAAAATTAATAAAGAAAACCTGGAGAGGTTACATGTTCAGCAAGAAATATACAATATTCCATGTGTAGAGAGAATATTGTGATTCACACAGACACACACACACACACACTCACACACAATTTAAAAAGAAATTATTTTATGTCCTGACCAATTATATTCCCTTCATGGCCTTGTATTTCTTAGAAAAACAAAGCAAATCCCAGGCCTGAGTCCAAAGTCTGAAAATGTCTTGAGGTAACACATACTACAAAACCATCACTGTGAAACAGTCCTTTTGCTTATGGTGTACTTTGCATTATGTTAAAGTAGATAGGCAAAAAAACAGTTGAAAACCTAGGGAAGGTTCTATGGATGGCAGCTAAGTAGCTTTTCGTTTACAGGATTAAGTTCAACACCTTATAAGTATTACCTTAATTCTTGCCAATCCAGTTAACTTTTAGCAAAAGCAATGTCATTAACTAGCTCATAACTCATTCTGGATTGCCTTTGTCTTCTAGCAGACAGAGTAGCATTTTTTACTTTCTGTACTCATATGGGTAAAACAGTGACACTCTGCTCTTTAAATGTCACAGAGTAAAATGTTTTCTGGGTTGAAAAGTAAATTCAAAGGGAGTTCAAATATATTAGTATCACAAAGTCACGCTGTATCTCCACATTTCCCATTTTATCCCCAATGCAGATGCTATTCAAGTGAAATATAGACACATAGATGTATTGATAAATCTCTCATAAATAAAGCAAGAAACATAAACTAGTGGCTAAGTGGATTAATATATACATATATACTACATTGTATTAAAATTTTTTCATTTAATAAGCAACTTGAAGTATTTTGTTGTTGTTGTCGAGCTACATTGAAATATGTGGCATATAAAACAAATGATGTAAGAGTGCCTCTAACAGACATTACAAAAGAACTTTCAAATGTAACATGATTGTCTTAAGTCTCTCAAAGGTGACTTTTTGATAAATTTTGGAGGAGAAAAGGAAGGGAAACAGAAGTCATAGAATTGAAGTTACTATAAAAATAACCAGAAGGTTACATTTTAGAAGTCTCATTTTTCAGAAATACCCAATATGATACAAGTCTTGTTTATCAATTCCATGACTGCATCAGTCCACTGGTAGCTATTTAAAGTCACCCTCAAAGTATTTTATTTGTGAAAGTTCTAAAATTTAATATATGTTCAGTCAGAGTGAATAGAAATACAATTAAATGTTCTTGATCACAGTTGAAGCTTTTCATATAAAAGCCAACAGACTTATTCTATAGAATAAAGGATATCACTGTTTCCTCTTATTCATAGTTGTAATTAGATTTTTTCTGATTCATTGTATCAAATCTTAATATAACCATTCTCTCATCTCTGCCACTTTACCTCAGTAAATTTCCTTGAATATTTCTTTCAGTCTCTAATGAATGAACCTATTATATTCATTATTATGATGATTATAATAACTGTTATTACTATTCATTCACCCGACATTATATATTTTAGGAAAGTACTATTATCACATGAATTATTTTTATGATCTTTTTTATAGCAGCATAAATGCGACAACGGTTTCTTTGCCACTGAAAATCTCATGCAGAATTATTTCCGTTTGTCAACACTTCACCAACAAAAACTACTTGCATTCACTTGAAGCAATAGCTTCTAAAAAGCCCATTCTACATTCCAGACCAATTTAATCAAACCTAAGAATTTAAATTTATTTTATTATGAAGAAAATGCTGAGATTTTGTTTTCAATGCATGAATTCAATCTAGGTCAGCTGCTTCCCTAGAAGAGTTGATTTTATCTAGCTAAACACTGAAAACTTATCTTAAAGGAGGTATCTGATATTGGAAATAATAGACCTAATGACTATGGAAATGGGTTTGAGAGTGTTATTGATGGAAAATAGTTAATATGTATTTTAGCAAAAATTCAGTCCCTAGTCTTGTGTCATTATGGCCTCTAATAAATACAAATCAGAGGATATTCAGTTAAAGCTAATAATGGTGATCCACTGATTATTTATATTCTTTAACTTGAAGTACTATATTATAAGCCAACTAAAGTAAATTGACATTATAAAATTCCAACCTCCTGAGATTCTGCTGCCACAAATTATGAATAGGTCACTGATACCATGAAGCCATTACGTGTGAGCATCTAAGATGTTACTCAGCATCAAACTAATTGCAACAACACAGATATATGACAGTTGGACTTGTTTTTTGTTGTGAAATATATTAAAATCTCAGAAAAAAAGTCTTTAAGTCTTACTAATAACACATCCTCTAATATGCATTAATATAATGAGAGTATCTGGGATATGTCCGCAATTCAGAAACACAGCATGAATTGAAACCCTGTGCAAAGACTACTGAAGAAAAACTAGCATTACCATGATTGCACTGCCCCCTAGGGCTAAAATAACTTGTGTTTACACTGAAGTCCATTTGCCTTTTTCAGATCAGCATTTTCATGACGCATTTGTCCAACTATGGGAATGACCGCCTGGGACTATATACGTTTGTTAATCTGGCCAACTTTGTGCAGAGCTGGACCAACTTGCGACTTCAGACTCTGCCTCCAGCGCAGCTGGCTCACAAGTATTTTGAGCTCTTTCCTGATCAAAAAGACCCTCTCTGGCAGGTAATATTGCTTCAATAATTGGTATAATTAATTAACCCCCTAAACATATCTTGGAATTCTATGAGATAATCCCAATCTGAAAAGTGAAGGCATCTGGGGGAAAAAAAATAATACGTTTTGGAATGTTAGTAGATTTGAGAAACTACTTCTTCCTGAATTGCAGTCTTATATTATTGCTTCATAGTGGGCCAAATTCTCTGTTCCCGTGCCCCTTCAGAATTATGAAATTCTGAAAGCTCAACAAGGAGACCCATGGATATAATATTTTCAATCGGGAGTGAGGGATCAATTTGCAGATTGCAATTGGCTAAAAAGAGTAGAAGACTGGTAAACAGGTTGTGTGCTAGGCAAGTTCCAGGCCATCTGGCTCCAGAGGCTGTTCTAATTGAGAGTTACTGAGCTACTAGAGAGTTACTAACAGAGCTGATGGTACAATAATAACAATCATCAAAAGTGGAACTGAGTAAATTTCACAGACTAAAGTTATAATAAGCTCTGAACTATATAGTCAATTCATTCAGCTTTGAACATGAGCTAATTACCACCTGACCACGAACAGGTAACTCCAAGAACAGACATAACTACACATTTTAGAATCTGAACATCGGTGCTTGGGGAATTATCACTACATATTACTTTGCAGTTGCTATAACGCACATCTTTTTTTCTTTACCACTATAAAATATCACCAAATGTTAGCCCTGGAAAGACATTCAATATTCCTGTTGATTTAACACCTTATTTTTTTTAATTTTTTAAAAAGATTTTATTTATTTGAGAGAGAGAGCATGAGTGAGAGGAGGGGCAGAGAGAAGGGAGAAGCAGACTCCCCGCTGAAGGGAACCCGACATGAGGCTCCATCCCAGGACTCCAAGATGATGACCTGAGTTGAAGGCAGGTGCTTAACTGACTGAGCCACCCAGGTGGCCCAACACCTTATTTTTAAACTGAAATCATTATTTCAGATGACAGGTTTGAAACAACTCGTTTTTTCCAGAATAGCAGCCAAGAAGAATACCCTCACTGTAGTCTTAACAAATCTGTTTCTTATTGTAAGTAAGCAGAGAGTTTAACTATACACATCTATAGTATTAATTGAATAGAAATAGAGTACTGTCCTGATTGCTATATCTGAAATAGTATTAAAGGGTACTTCAATTCTTCACATAATGTGCACTTTGCAGTTGCAATTAAGGATGTTCTAGATCTGTCTTGTATAGTGGTTTTGGTTCATGTACTATACACCAAGGGCAGATCCCTAAGGTAATAATTCACCTTCATTTTACCCTTTTTGCTGAAATTTAGTGCTTTTTAGCATCATAATCTGTAAGTTATAGTTTTACATATACATTTACTGACCTCTGAAGGCAACTGAAAGGAATCCGCTATCTCTTTAAAGAGTATTATTATGGCCAGATGTGTACCTCTTTGGAGCACAGCAAGATAGCTTGAAGTTATTGAGAATAAAAATCTTACACCTTATATTTCAGTTACTTATTGAATGCTGCCCGTGTCCCTTCTTTTAAGTTAGCAGGAAGCGCAGTCTCTGCCCGGCAATACATTGGAGCTCACTATTTTAAGACAG
This sequence comes from Ailuropoda melanoleuca, assembly GCF_002007445.2. NCBI lineage: Eukaryota > Metazoa > Chordata > Mammalia > Carnivora > Ursidae > Ailuropoda > Ailuropoda melanoleuca. Next base: position 14,759,898 of record NC_048228.1, on the reverse strand, counting down.
ATACACACACAATTAAGATGTAGAACTGCCAAAAGCAGAAAAAATAGTAAATCTTCAGTGCTATGAGGTTGTTAGCCATAGTGGAAATGACGCCCCCCCCCCCCCGCCCAGCCTCTCAGTAGACACTCAACTTTAGGGTGGAAAGGAGTTACTTGGAAGCTTCCCTGATGCCACTTCAAAGCTTTCATTTAAAAGAAGCCACATGGCTTTGCTTCCTGGAATATCTTTTTAAGGACAGAAGTTGAAAAACTCAGGGTGCCTGGGTGGCTCAGTCGGTTGAGTATCTGACTCTTGATTCTAGCTCAGGTCATGATGTCAGGGTCATGAGATCGAGCCCCACGTTGGGCTCCATGCTCAGCAGAGAGTCTGCTTGAGATTCTCTCTCTCCCTCTCCCCCTACTCACTTTCTCTTTCTCTCTCTCTAACATAAATAAATAAATCTTTTTTAAAAAAGTTGAAAAACTCTAGCACACAATGGACACTCACAAAAAAAAAAATACATCTCTATATTCTTCTCCCATTTAGAATCCTTGCGATGACAAACGCCACAGAGACATTTGGTCAAAAGAAAAAACCTGTGATCGCTTACCAAAATTCTTGGTAATAGGACCCCAGAAAACTGGTGAGAACTTTTTGTTATGGTTAACCAAACAACGTAAAACTCCTAATGACTAGACAGTGAGTTCTGGTCACAATGAGTTTTCAAAATTCCTATAAATACTGATGAATGAATAACACATTTTGTTCTCTGATATAATCTTTGTTTAGCTTGATAATGTACTTAAATGCTTGTCAAGGAATTTTTTAAAGTGAAAAAGATGAAAATAAGTGTCATATGGTTTGAATATGTAGCAGTCAATTTGGTAGCAAATGTTAGTTTTTTACCAAAGACCTGAATTGAAAGGTGTTGTTGTTAACATTTCTAAAATCAAAATGAATCACACCTTGAGAAAGTGACTGACAGGATTTCATCCAAAGTCAAGGTAGACACATATAAGTATCCATAACTCTTTATAATCAATTCCTTCCAGAAAAACAGCCTCTTCTTGCCATATTCCTGATATAGTTTATTTCTAAACTATTTTTTGCAGAGATGACTGTTTTCTAAAAATATAAAGGATGTTTGACAAGCAGAATTCCAGACATAAACAAAATTTTGTGCTAACAAAGGTATTTATTCACACCCAGGAGAAATCTTTTGCACCTTTTCTTAAATTGGCATGCAATTTTTTCCCCATAAACTTCTTGTTTCTTTAAGAATAAGTATTAAAATGAAGCCCAGCGGAAACTTTAAAATGCCAGACATCCATGCTGCATGATAAATTATTTGGGGCTCTTGGATCCTGGCTTCATAGAAAACAGCCATTTCAGCCATATGCCTTTCTAAGGGGAATACCTTCTATCTCCTCATTTGTCCAAAAATAACTGGGGGAGATTTTATATAATGTACACAGAGACTTGAGCCTGTTCATTTTCTCTTGGTCCCATTTGTCAATATCAATTTGAAAACAATAATAAATACAATAAAAACTTTTCACATCCTTATTTACTTCATTTGTTCTTACCTATTTAAAGTCAAGAGACAACTAGAAAAACATTTAAACTAAAGTCTCTTCAGGAACTCCCACTATCATTACTGATCACATCTCTCTGAAGCTTGGCATATCAAATTCACTTCAGAAAGGCCCGCAGGAAGTGTGTCCTTTTGTTTCGTGCTAGATGTGCAAACATTTTAAAATCAGGGTTAGATGGCAGAACCACTGCTTGCCATCTTAAACTAAATAGGGTTTCCAAATGTTTAGTTACAATAGTATATGACATTTACCTTGGGAAGAAAAATTTTTATTTCCTTTTTATAGAAACTAAATTTTTTCCCAGTTCTGTAGTGGTAAAATTTACATGCAATAAAATTCACCAATTTTCGTGCAAATTTTGATGAATTCTGACAATTGTATACAGTTGTATAACCACCCCAACATTGACACTCCTGTCTCAAAAACAAAAAAAACCACTTCTGTCTCCCTAAAAATTTTCCCCATCCATGTTCCTTTGCATTCAATGCCCCTCCCCATCCTCAGTCACAGGAAACTACTTTCTGCTACTATAGTTTTGCCTTTTCCAGACTTTCATATAAATGGAAGCATAAAATGTGCAATCTTTTGTGTTTGACTTCTTTCACTTAAGATAATGCTTTTGAGATTTACTGCTGTTACTATGTATAGCAATATTTTATGAATTTGGTTTTTTAAATGGAGAAACATCTTCTGATCAGTTTCATAAAAATTAAATAGCTTCATTTTGACTTTAGTTTTTATCAAAGGCATTTTTCTGAATAATTTTGCACAGATCAATAGTCTTCCGCATATTCAAATATTTTTAGTGTTGTAACTGACAAAAAATAAAACAAACTTTATGGATGGTTATTTGAATGTGTGTGTCTATGATTAGGTGGTTGTTTTATACACATACACACATTATACACATTCAAGTACACACACAGACACACACACACACACACATAGGACAATTTATTCAGACCCAAGAATATGTGAAGGTAAAGACAGAGTTCAGAAACCACAATCTAACAATTTCTGACCACTGATAAATTATATTATGCCTTTTACTGACTATGTGAACAATTAGATATCTATTTTTTCAGTTTGTCTTATTGATGCTGGTCATGCTATTAAAAGCAAACAACATGATTTAATACAATTCTTAAAAATAAAATTCAGAAAAGAATGTTTCCAGTTGATCTAAGAAAGAAATTAATCTGTTTTCTTTTTATACATTATAATGGTCATACTTCCTATCCTCACGAAGATTTTATTCAATTTTTTTAATGCATTACTGAGTTTTCTCTCATAAAAATTGTTATTTTAAAAAATACTTGGGGCGCCTGGGTGGCTCAGTCCATTAAACATCTGACTCTTGATTTTGGCTCAGGTCATGATCTCAGAGCTGTGAGACAGAGCCCATGTAGGGCTCAGTACTAGGCTTAAGATTCTCTCTTTCCCTCTCCCTCTGTCCCTCCCTGCCACATGTATTCTCTCTCTCTCAAGTAAATAAATAAATAAATATAAAAATTAAATAAATACCTTACTAATATCGAGATATGAAGCTATTTAGGTACTTCCTATAGGTTATCTTACTTGACCCTCCTGAAACCCTGATAGATAAGTATTTTCCCCCCTACACAAATAAGAAAACTAAGCCTCAGGTTAGATATTTTGGTTCACATTCACACAATTGATAAGTGTTAGAAATAAAATCCTGATCCTAGAATTTACCTGACTCTAAAAACCATGGCCAAGAAAGCTTTATTCTACTCTGGATTTCAAATATGTAACATTTTCCCCCCAATAAGTTTTAGACTTTGTTCCACATTTCTTTTAAGTCATGATTCTCAGAGTTCACTGAATCAGAAAGTCTGGGATAGGGCTCAGTTCCCTGTTTTACCAAGCCCTCCAGGTTAATCTAAGGCATGCTTAAGTGTGAGAACCACTGTTTTAGGTCAAGCTGGTGAAGAACATTTTTATTTTGTATACCACAGATTACTATATTTCATTCCCTATAGTTATCCATGTTTATAGATAAAATGTTCATTGTTTGGCGAAGATATTAATCTAGGAACACAGCCTCTTTCAATTCATTGTTTGAGACGATTTTGCTATTGACAGAGTTATTCTAACAACTTTTCTGTTGTGTTGATATGGTAGATTTAAATACAATATTAAATAAAGCTTATCAGAGAGATAAGAATTTTCAAAATTTAATACAAATGGCAACATGACATTATTACTAAGCAAAATTAAAACAGTGATTTCTCCAAGTGAGAAAAATATTATAAGGCTGTGTCTGAAGACTACTGTTAGCTATTGACCTGGAATATAATTAACAGGTCCCGCTCCATCAGATTACATAATAATGTAAATCACACTAGAGCAGAGAAGTGGAAACTAGAATCTTAGGAATACTGAATACATTGACCAGAAATATTTTTATATTATGATTTTTATAAACACAGTTACAGTTATAAACACCTGATTAAATTTTAGGCAAACTGAACTCAGATTGCCTTACTTTTTCTTGTGCAATCTAAGCTAAACCCGTTAGCTCATAATCTAGGCTCTAATATACTAATTTTAAAGTTTATAACACTGTTTATTTTGAAAAAAAAAAATCACACCTTTGATGCCCAATAGTCACAAATCTATATGGGCACCTGTGATATGCCATTCTCTTTCCAAAACTGCAGATTTTATAAGTTATGTCACTAAGAAAGGACACAATTTTTTTTCAAAAAAATTATTTTTGACATTACTTTTTATAAGTATATTCAAACTTACTTTTTATAAGTATATTCAAACTTAACAAACTTGCTGGAAGTTTAAACTTCATCTCAAATTTAATAAGCTTTCTTGGGCTTCAGGAAGAACTTTATAAGAGAACCCAAGTACTGGTTTTGGTGATGTAATATCTTACATGAAATAATGATATCTTTCATTTATATAATGCTTTATTAATGTCAAAATATCTTCAGGCACAATATGTCATTTCATCCAGAGAAAGCCTATGAAATAAGCAAGGCGAGTGATTTTCTACTGTAAAGCCAAGACAAAGAGAAGCTAAAAGGCAAAGTCACAAACCAAATCAGTGATTGAGATGCAGTCTAACAGTCCTCTCTGTGGGCCTCTTCTCCCCACATCATACTTATCTCCAGTTTTTTAGAATTTGCTTCTTTTAAAATGCTGGTTATCTATTCAGTTTAATTCAAGGAGTACTAATATGTATCTATTTAGATCATTACAATACTTAGTTTATTAATGACTTTGAAAAGCTAATAGTAGGAAACTTTGTTTTCATTTCATTAATTTCTAAACCTCTGTTGTCTTTTCAGGAACCACTGCTTTGTATTTGTTCCTGGTTATGCATCCTTCCATCTTTAGTAACTCCCCCAGCCCAAAAACCTTTGAGGAGGTACAGTTCTTTAATAGAAATAACTACCACAGGGGGATTGATTGGTAAGATGGGTTATTAGTATAAATCTAAAAGTATATGTACTGTGTACAGTATAAAATCAGTGTTAATATTTGTAAACATATAAGTCTATAGCCATAAATAAAAGTTATTCTCTGTAAAAAAAAAAGTTATTCTCTGTGCCTTAGAAATGGATTGAATAAAAGGAAGCAGCACAGAAATTATTCATAAGAAACTTTTCTCAGTTTGTTAAGGGATTTGTCACCTCAAGAGGCCCACATGTAATTTCAATTTGCATTAATTATCTTTGATGGTAATTACAGATATAAAGTCAGAGAAATACCATAACACCCAGGAATTTTGCTCCTCTCTGCACTTTAGAAAATACTTTCATAGCTTTCTCTTCTTCTGTATTTTGCATTACAGCGATGCTACAGTCCATGTACACAATTTTCTATTTTGCTTTGGCATAAAAGGTAAATAAATAAATAGAACTAGAAATGTGTATATATTTCATAAGTAATGAAAACTATAAAAAAAGCTATCAACAATATACAAAATTTTATTTTTGGTCTTTGAATTGAAATTGGAACTATTATCAACCATCTGAGGAAAATAGTTAACTTAAAAGTAAAAGTTAAAATGTCAAACATACACAAAACATAGTAATACAATAGGAATAGATGTTGCACATGAACATGTTAATGATAAAACAGAAGTCTTGCTGTTAAGGTATAAATTCTAGGCAGAGAGTGATATAAAAGAGTGGAATTATTATAATAATTCTAGAGCATGAACATAAACATTTTGCTTGTATTTTAGCATAAATAGTTGTAATATATTAACTTCTTTTGTCAGATTGCATGATCTCCATTTTGTAAGTCGAGAGTTGCTTGTGTGTGGTCCAAAAGGAAAGGAAAGAAATGAGTATAATTTGAGCAGCTACTAGGATTTACATATATCTAATTGTAATATCCTTCACTCTCAATCCCTCAGTACAGCACTTGATATGGATTAATTGTGTGGTGTTAAATAACAACTGTGAGAATCAAGAAAGCATCAGCTACTTCAGGTGCTATTTGACCAATGACTCAAATATATATGCCTGTATATAGTAGAATAAGACTACATTAACATCAGGACTAAAGGGAGTGAGGAAAAACTGCTTTAAAAGTGGAGAGGAATGTAATACTTGAGAAGAACTGGACCCTGCTTTTTCCATGAGCCTCTGGGGCCAGGCCAAATCAACAATATAGGTCCAAGATCCAGAACTGCATGAAGAAGTTTTTAAGGCCTACACTGTTCCAGGTATAGAGAGGACTGCTGGGAAAGTGGGACCATTTTTAGAAACTGAAAGTTATCATAATTCAGTACTTTTTGCCCTTCTTTTGTGGCTTTCAGAGCCTTTCTCAGAATAAGCATGGCTAAGACAAGCTTAGATCAAATAAGATAACACTAGACACTTGGGATAACCTTAGCATCCCTGGAACCAAGGTGAGCATCTAAATTAAGAAATATCTTAAAATTTGGCACTTTCTATAAATAGATTATACTTAAGAACAGATAGCAGATCAAACTTTCCAGAAATTTTTATATATCTGTTTCCCCCTAAAAGTATGCCAGAATGACATATTACCAAGGCAATTTCCAAAAAACATAAAAGGATTTCTTTACTGTCCTGAGTTTCAAGACATCACTTTGTTGTGCCAGCCAAACTCTGCAATATGTTAACAACTGGAATCCTACCAGAAACTTTATCGTGTGAGATGACTAAAAGAAAACAACACACTGCATCAAGAAGTCATCACATAAATGTTAATGACTCTCTTGTTCAATAATTATTGAACTACCGTGTTTTGGTGGCTTATGAATTGAAGAGGGTGGCAAGGGTATAGGGTATTGGGTACTGAGGAGGGCACATGCTGTGATGAGCTCTGGGTGTTATACTTAACTAATGAATCACTGAAAACTACATCAAAAACTAATTATGGCTACAGTGGCTAACTGAACATAATTTTAAAAAAGGAAATAAAAAAGATAAAATATTTTTTTAAAAATTGAAGAGGGTGGGAGTGGAGGATGAAGAAGCCATTATGATCAAATGTAAGAAATCCTAGAAGTTAAATTTGCATGTGCTCTCTAAAAAGGCTCTTTTTCTTTTAAAAGTTTTCCCTTGGGGCATCAGAAATATATATTATCACATGCAGAATTCGTTTGTATTTGACAGTTTTTGTACAGATGGGAAATTATACAAAATCTATTATGTTCTACATTTCTGCGCTTAAGGCCAGTACTCCTGTGTTCACTCTGCTCATGATTTACATCTTCACCCACTTAAGGATATTGGGAAATTTGATAGGATTTTACATTTGGAAATATGTACATACTTTTTAAAATTTTATAAATATTCTAAACAATATAAGTGGCTCTAAATGGAAAAAAAAAGTTAAGCAAATAGTTGATGTTTACACCAGTCCTGCCCTTTAACATTTTATAGTTGAATGCAACCACAGCACAACACATCAGTGGGAAGGAAATTATTTTACTTGTGATAAAGTAAAATAAAAATTTGTCTGAGTCCTTTTTAAATGTCTTTAAACTGAACATATCATCTGTTTTGATCAAATTTTCCTTCTGTTTGAGCACTCACATTTTTTTCTGTAAAATATTTCTGGTTTTAGATACATTTTATATAGTTAGTTAGGTTGATTATTGTTCCAATTCAATCATTCTATGTCTCCATTTTTGCTATCTCCCATACCTTTTTTCCTGATAGTAAGCAAAACAAAAAGAAAATGTATTTAGAGAAGCATTCTCAAAATACATTATTAGTGTCCTGTATACTTTCCCCTTTCTAACTATACGGAACATATACCTTATAGAAAAAGGCTTGTGTTTAGGAAACAAATGAATTTGTGGGATACCTTTGACATCTATAGTCACCAGAGTATGAGTATCAACAAGTCTTATTTTGAGAAATATTCCTTTTCTAGGTATATGGATTTCTTCCCAGTCCCATCTAATGTCACCACTGACTTTCTGTTTGAAAAGAGTGCCAATTACTTCCACTCAGAGGAAGCTCCTAAAAGAGCAGCTTCTCTGGTCCCCAAAGCCAAGATCATCACAATCCTCATCGACCCCTCAGATCGAGCATATTCCTGGTATCAGGTAAGAAACATGCAGACAGAATCTAACAGGTAAGAAGAGAAGTATGAAGAAAGGAGGATGGTTTGCAGCAATAGCAACCACCTCAGGTCTCAATAAAAGAGATTTGCTCATTTTATATCTGCATAAAAGTGGATAGAGTTTTCTTTGTTTCTGGAGAAACCAACTTTCTCCTTAAGTTTTTATTAATTTTACATTAATTTAATAAAGTATCTTAATGAAATGAAAATATAACAAGATAGTATGTACTTGTATGTATATCTGTGCTTCTACACGTCTACATTTTGAAAAAAAAAATAGACTGAAAAACAGACTAAGGGTCCCTTTTCCTTGGAAACTATAAAGTTGAAATAAATGTGGAATGATGCATTCAAAAACCCCTTACCTGTTATTAGGCTAGTATAGCTTCTAAAAAGAGGTCTACACCAAGACACATAATAATTAAGATGGCAAAAAGTAGTGATAGAGAATTTTTGAAGCAGCAAGAGAAAAGAAAACAGTTACATACAAGGGAAACACCATAAATCTATCAGCTGATTTTTCAGCAGAAACCTTGCAGGTGAGAAGGAAATTGTACAATACATCCAAAGTACTGAAAGGAAAAAACCTACAACCAAGCATACTCTACCCAGAAAGTTCGTCACTCAGAAAAGGAGAGAGTTTGCCAGACAAACAGAAGTTAAAGGAGTTCATCATCATTAAATCAGCCTTAGAAGAAAATTAAGGGGAATTCTTTGAGTGGAAAGAAAAGGCCATAATGAAGAGTAAGAAAATTATGAAAGGAAAAAATTTCACAGGTAAATGCAAACATATAATTGAGGTAGTAGGTTAATCATTTATAAAACCAGTACAGAAGTTAAAGCACAAAAGCAGTAAAGTCAATTATACATATAAAAATCAGTCACAGGCTTCACAAAATTAAAGAATGTAGAGTGTGATATCATATACATAAAACATGATGGGAGGAGTAAAAATTTAGTGTTTTTAAAATGGGCTCAAACTTAAGCAACCATCAACCTAATGTAGACTGCTATATGCCTAAGATGTTATATTATGAACCTAATGGTAACCACAAATCAAAAACCTGTAACAGATACACAAAAAAATAAAGAGAAAGGAACCCAAGCATAACAAGAAAGAAAGTCATCAAACCACAAAGGAAGACAGCAAGAGAAAAAAGGAACAGAGAAGAACTACAAAAACAATCTCAAAACAGGTAACAAAATGGCAATAAGTACATACCTAGCAATAATTACTTATATGTAAATGGACTAAATGCTCCAATCAAAAGACATTGGGAGACTGAATGGAGAAAAAAGCAAGACCTATCTATATGCTGCCTGCAAGAGACTCACTTCAGACCTAAAGACACATACACAATGAAAGTGAAGGGATGGAAAAGCATTTAACATGCAAAAAGAAAGCTGGGGTAGCAATGCATCTTATATCAGACAAAATAAACTTTAAAACAAAGACTCTAACAAGAGACAAAGAAGGATACCACATAATGACAAAGGTAATAACCTTTAGGTTAGGTAATAACATCAAAATCAAAAACTCCTTATCTGAATCTCTGCACCTGGGTTGGAAATAAGGCTGCTTCCCTATATTAAAGTGAATGCACATAGCTCTGATCTTCCAGAGAAGTGTAGTATGTTCCATTCCCACTGACAGGATTCCAAAAAGATAATTCATGACAATCTAGGATATTAGAGAATAAAGTTTCTCAGTACTGGGTCCTTTTGTTATTTAACAAAAGTAGTTTTTCCAGATTCAAAAAGGAAGAACAGATTGTCAGGAAAGGTTTTGTTCCTGGGACAGAGTGGGAAAAGGTCATAATAAAGCAGATGGGATCTTAGATAGGCATGTTGATAATAATCTGCGTAATAGGAAGTGAAACATACCGGAAAGCTGAAATCCAAAACTCCACACTAAGCATTGATGCCAAACTCCTACATCCATCTTTTAAATCATAGTATACAGCAAATTGCAAATTCACTGATTAGATTTTGTATCTTTTACCTTTTCCACCAGGTATCTAGAGAAAAGAGAAGTAAGCCTTAATTGACTCAAAGAGAAAAGCAAATTGGAACTTGGCAACTGCTTAGCCCCTGAAAAATTGAGAATTTACCATAAAGGGAGATTTCAAGGCTGTAAGCTAAGAAAATGTCCTAAATATTACAAATAAATCACTCCATGGTGGCAAAATGCAGGCTTTAACAAAGTCTAGTAGTGGTTGTAGTATAGTAATTTGAATCTCAATTGCAGCAAATTTGCTATTCAACTAGATGTGGTAAACATCCACAGACCTACCACTAAGCCTGAATATTTATTGGTCAATTTAGGGAAAAGGTGATTTCCTCAAACCCATGGGCCTCAGCCTGAGCCATTATGAAACACTTTCCTATTTGGATTGCTGCTCTCTGCATTTCTGCACAATAAATGATTCTGATTCATCACAAAGGAAGGTTACCATTAGGTAAAATAATCTTGGCTTTTAGATGCTAGGTGGTATGTGATAAAAGCTGTGGATTTCAGATAATGTATATGTCAGAGTTTTCAGTAGTTTCTCCATTTAAAATAGCCAGTAGGGCTTTTCTAATCTAAAACTGCATTACTAGATGGAGCAAAACTATGTGTCAGAACTAGCAGAGTGCTTGTGTATTATGGATATTTAATGGACATAACAAATGGTTTGCTTATGGGCTGCAAAGGGGGCATTAATGCAACTTTCAAAAGTTTACTTTCAGAATAAATACATACACTAAGGAAAAAACTAACTTTAAATCCTGATGCTCCAAGCAAACATTTTCATCCTTTATTAATTGCAAAACAAATAACTCTCCAGCAGTGAGTCAGTCCTTCCTTTAGCTTCGAGACTTGTCACAGAGATTGGTTTTTAATTATTCATGCCTATGGTTCAAGTTAGTTTAATTATCCACCTTTTCATCATAGCATCAGCGATCGCATGAAGACCCTGCAGCTCTGAAGTTTAGCTTCTACGAAGTGATCTCAGCTGGGCCCCGTGCACCCTCCGAGCTTAGAGCCTTGCAGAAGAGATGTTTGGTCCCAGGGTGGTATGCCAGCCACATCGAGAGATGGCTTGTTTATTTCCCTCCCTTTCAGGTATTGAGCAATAAGAATTTACATCATGTTACAATCTCATTAAGTTGATGACTTTGCCTTCAGGTTAGAGGAAATTTTTATTCATTAAAACATTAGTAGCTTTTACTCTGTAGTTGTAAATAAGACTGTGGCAAGGAATACTAGTTAGGCAGAGGTAGATGAACTGCTTAATTTTCTTTCTACAAGTATTTCAGAATAATCCCCCCTGATGTATTTTCTAGTGCATGCCCACCCTGATTGTAAAGAGCTTCAAAAGCTTCATATCTCTGATTCTTATTCTACCCGTAAAGCTTGAGAACCTCTTAACCAAATAAGGCAAATATTGTTTTGCTTAATTAAGTGTCATTATTTCCCTTTGAATCACCTTGCTGAATTTTTCATGAGCCCTGTGTTTTTCTTGCCTTCCTTGCTTCTCTCTTTTGCCAGGCACCAACCTAGATTACAAATTCAGCCCCTATATTGGATTGCATAAAGCAGTCCAGTCACATCAGATGTGGTGCATGCCTGTGTGTCTAGAACTATGCTGTCCAACATGATAGCTGCTGCTGCAACTGGCTATTTAAATTTGTATTAAAATTCATGAAATTAAAAAGTCAGTTTCTCAGTCATATTAGCCACATCTTGAATCCTCAATAGCTACCTGTTTGACACCACAACTATGGAACATGCCCATCGTCACAAAACATTCTAGTGAATAATGCCAGTCTAGACTAAACAGAAATATTGGAGAAGAGGGATGAGCAAAAAGGAAGAACAGATTGTGGTCGCTCTGTGGTTCTCTGTCATGGTCCCCTGGCATTTTATCTTTCTGGGCCACCTGTCTCCTTCCCTGGAGTAACAAGCAAATTCTTCCCCTTAGTCGGTTGAGGAACTTCTGTCCAAATTCACGTTCTCTGGGACTCTTGCCTTTTCCTCTAAATGGATTATCTAACTATTTCTTAAAACGTTACAGTGCTACTTCTTTGAATGGACTCATGGAGAATGACATGTCCTCTGCCTCATTACACGTGGTCTTATTACAACTTTTTTTCTCTTCTACAGTGCACCTCCCCAGCTTGAATGATGGAATCATTGTTCGTTTGGTTTCCATTTGTGATTTTGTAGTCACATTCTTAAGTTCTTTTGGTTCCCTCAAATGGCTTTTTTGTCTTCATAGTATTTTCGGGACTTCTCAGATTACAAAAACATGAGTGCATTTAATTAGTGTGATTTATTTCTTATTCCAGGTCATTAATGAGAATGGCCTGGTTAAGTCTAACAACAATGTGTACAAATCCTCTCAGTGGAATGTCTCTCATTGAATAAATGCAACAGTGTAGGAATTTTTTTTTTATTATACAGTTACACATCTTTTTTCAATGTGCATTGTCTTTTTTTTCCCCATGGTAATTTAGTTGCTAATTATCGACGGGCAACAGCTAAGGATGGATCCTGCTACAGTGATGGACGAAGTACAGAAATTTCTAGGAGTCTCTCCTCATTATAATTACTCTGAAGCTTTAACGTAAGTTTATATTCTAATTAACTTATTGAAATTTCAGGAGAGAATTGGTTTTTAAAAAATTGTAGTTTGGCGATGCAGCTATTATGTTAGCTGTTCCTTAGATACTGATTATTTTCTAATTAGTTTTACATTAACTACTTGGAAACAAACTTTTCAACAGTGTGGCAAATAAATGTCCTAAATCCTGTGTTGACTTCTAACTATGAAAGATTTCCCCTAGAAGAAAAGTAGAGAAGCAAAATAATTATAAATCTTAAAACCAACAATTAACCACAAAAGAGGCTACTTAAGTCGGTAAGTGCTGAGCCTGTTTAACAGACAATAGTGGGAACTCAGTGGAAGCATAAAGTGATTAACTAGATGATTTATGAACTCTCTCCTCTGTATTTTGTGCAATTTTCAAAAACAATGTCATGTAGCAAAAAATCACCCAATAGGTGACTGAATTGGCAGAGAGAGATGTGCTCTTACACACACTTCCATCTTTGCGTCTATGTTTTTACCCACTGTGTATCTGACCCTGTCACCTCTTCTTCAGGGGCCAAAGCAATTACAGCTCTGGTTTGGTTTTCTTTTGCTGTTTTCTTTCCAATTTTCTTAGGTAACTGACTCCATCTGGGCCAGGACTAGGATAAGGCAAGAGAAGTGTTAGGATTTAAGGAGGCGCTCGCTTTCAGGTCCATGAAAATGCCTGAGAGTGAGTGCCTCCTGAAATTTTGCACCCCATGTACCTCTCTTACCTTACCTTAATCCTGACTTTGGACTCCATTTAGCATTTTAAATAAGACCTCCATCTTACTTTTTCCACTATTTTGGTCGGCAATCAAATTTCTGAGGGTTGTGTTTGTTTCATATTTCATGTGCCCAGACCACCTGGAAGATACTGAGTTGGATGGGCCATAGACCTGACCCCCACTCTAAAACGTTCTTTTTTAATTTTAGGGTCATAGACTGAGCCTTAAAGAAACTGAAAAGGACTGTTATGGAATTCTTCCATTGTATTTCTCAATATAAAACTCACTTCTATAGATCAACTGATTTTCTCTTTTCATTGTATACTTTATCTTATAGCAAGTTAGAAGTTGTGACAGCAGGATTCCTTTACCTTTCAGCATCCTTTACAATAAACACTGGCAGAAAAACATCAAATACTGCTTATGTCTTGCACAAATCATATGTAGAGACATATGTAAGAAAGACATTTTGGTATGGAGGACAAAGGAACTCAGGTTTTCAGCTTCCTTCCCAAAAGCCATTTACTTTGTTGTTACTATTAACCTTCTGACCTCTGCGTTTTTATACTACAAGTACTATTAGAGCTTTGTAGAGTTTAGTTCAAGTACTAACACAGACTCTACTCGCCTTAGGTATTTAACTTTCAGCTTGACCTTAAAAAAAACATGAGTGATTTTAGTTTGCAGTTAGAAATTCAAGTCCACTTTCTGCTTTATATCTTTTTTAAGTATCTCTTAGAAAAGAACGCTTTTATTTTCTAAGCAGTTTTCTATTTCAAGTTGGTTTATCTTTGGGTCTTTTTTATAGAGCATATAGCAAAGCATTGTATTTCAGAAAAAAAGAAGTGAAGTATTCTATAAAGACATAATCTCTTTTTTTATGGAATGGCCCTTGACCTGCCTGCTGTGTTATTTGTCCCCTTTGCATCCAGCTCAGCAGCAAGCTTTTTATTCACCTCCACTGCCAAGAAAAGGGAGTGTAAACTTAAGAGAAGTAATATCAAAGGAACGTACTGTATACAAAGAACTGTGGATCACTTTGCACCTGGGATGCATCTGGCTAAAACTGCCTGTTATATGATTCTCTAGCCTGGTATGGGGCTCAGTGGGTGAAGCAGCAAAATAAGATATGTGTAGTCTCTGAAACCATAGCTTCTTGGCCTGCAGCGCTGCCCAAGCTCTCACCCTGCTGACAGAGATAATGGACAGCCATTCAGCTTCTTTTTAGATTTTCTTGTCAATCATCAGTTGGCCTTACACACATCAGCAGTGGAGCTGTTGTAGAATATTTGGAATTTCAAGTCATTGTCTTATGTCCAAATTGGTCTAAATCCTCCTTCACCAAGCCCTTTGCAGTTCCGAATATTGCCCTGATAATTTAGTTACTCTTGTTAAAGTAACTGTACTGATAAGTTTTTTCTGTGGTACTTTGGACATGTTGAGGATGAGTGGGAGTCAAACAAAATGTATGTTCTCAGGAATGTCATTTATTGCTTCCTATTTTTTCGGCTAGTGATAGTGAAGACTATCTCTTTGGTACTTAAAAAGAAATAATTAAAATCCTCTAAGAATGTACTGAACTGCAAACAGATATGAATTCTCAACCACATAAATCCAGTTTTTTGCACACAGAAGAATAAATGAATGAAACTAGGTCTACACAAAGATTTTACTATACGGTCTTGTCAAGAAAAAATACTCCAATTTAAGCACTCTATAAACTGCTTACCTTCAATATATAAAAATAGTTCCAGGGGTGCCTGGGTGGCGCAGTCGTTAAGCGTCTGCCTTCGGCTCAGGGCGTGATCCCGGTATTTCGGGATCGAGTGCCACATTGGGCTCCTCCGCTGGGAGCCTGCTTCTTCCTCTCCCACTCCTCTGCTGTGTTCCCTCTCTCGCTGGCTGTCTCCCTCTGTCGCATAAATAAATAAAAAATCTTTAAAAAAATAAATAAAAATAAAAACAGTTCCAATTTCAAAACTATTTTTGAGAAAAATGGCAGTGAATTTCCATTGTAAGTGCATTATTTATTCCTTTCCACAATTGCTAAAGAAAGTATTCCTTAAAAAGTTAAAAATTGAGCTACCCTATGATCCAGCAATTGCACTACTGGGTATTTACCCCAAAGATACAGACATAGTGAAGAGAAGGGCCATATGCACCCCAATGTTCATAGCAGCATTGTCCACAATAGCTAAATTGTGGAAGGAGCCGAGATGCCCTTCAACAGATGACTGGATTAAGAAGATGTGGTCCATATATACAATGGAATATTACTCAGCTATCAGAAAGAACGAATTCTCAACATTTGCTGCAACATGGACGGCACTGGAGGAGATAATGCTAAGTGAAATAAGTCAAGCAGAGAAAGACAATTATCATATGATTTCTCTCATCTATGGAACATAAGAACTAGGAGGATCGGTAGGGGAAGAAAGGGATAAAGAAAAGGGGGGTAATCAGAAGGGGGAATGAAACATGAGAGACTATGGACT
>NC_048228.1:14660472-14741049 GCF_002007445.2 Ailuropoda melanoleuca | reverse complement strand
AAAAGGGGGGGGGGCGGGGGGACGGGGAAGGTCCAGAAAAGACAAATTAGAGTCTAAAAAGCAGATCAGTGCTGGCCTGGGGCTGGAGGTAACAGCAGATTGCTTCCAGTGGGCTCTTAGGAATTTTTTGGGATTATGGAAATGTCCTAATACTGTCCTAATGTGTTGATAGTTATACAACTATATGAACTTGCTACAAATCACTTAATTGTACACTTAAGATGGGTCTTATAAGTAAATTATACCTTAAAAAGCTGTTACAGGGGCGCCTGGGTGGCACAGAGGCTGGGCGTCTGCCTTCGGCTCAGGGCGTGATCCTGGCGTTATGGGATCCAGCACCACATCAGGCTCTCCGCTATGGGCCTGCTTCTTCCTCTCCCACTCCCCCTGCTTGTGTTCCCTCTCTCGCTGGCTGTCTCTATCTCTATTGAATGAATAAATAAATAAATAAATAAATCTTTATTTAAAAAAAAAAAGCTGTTACAAATAAAATGGGTATCAGCAAAATGGTTCATTAAATCATAAAAGCATGTTTGCAGAGAGGAAACTGATAAGAAAACAAAAACAAAAAGTAGCTTCTGTGTTTGTTCCATATTAGTAACACCGAAATGATGGTGTTTTGATTTTTGAAATTTACCTTCATTGTTTGCAATTCACTATTCTCCCATGGAAATGTTATTTCAATCTAAAGATGTTTTAAACATACTTGAACTTCTAAATATAATCCCAATATTCCCTAGGATTCACCTGCCCAAGGGTAAAATTAAGGTCACATTTTTATTAATTTAAAAATTAAAAATGTTACCAGTTGGAGAATGAATCATTGGAGAATTTCAATTGTCCCTGCCTACAAGAAATTTAAGAACCAATCCATTCTTTTTTTTTTTTAAGATTTTATTTATTTATTTGAGAGAGACAGAGAGAGAGTGTGTACAAGTGGGGAGGAGGGGCAGAGAGAGAGGGAGACGCAGACTCCCCACTGAGCAGGGAGCCCAATGTGGGGCTCAATCCCAGGACCCCAGGATCATGAGCTGAGCCGAAGGCAGAGGCTCAACCGACTGAGCCACCTAGCTGCCCCCCTTATTTTTAAGATTTTATTTATTTGAGTGAGTGAAGACCCAATCCATTCTTGTTCTACTCTACTTCAACAAAGTTCTAGTGGGTGACTATTACATGCAATACTCTGGGATATAATAATAAAGGATCTCTACCGCCAGGAAGGGGTGGGTAACCAGAGGGACAAACTACACATAAAATTTCCCCCAAAAGGTTCACTCCCTGAAGTCCTTTAAAGGAGGGTTCTAGGCATGACTAGTGCCTACACAAAGAAAGGTTTCTTGCTGTCTCACCAGATATCAGTGGTACCAAGGTTAATCTTAAGAGGAACACATGATATTCCAAACATGTATGGAGATCTTTCTCTATATCATGTCAGGCTTCGTCACTTGAACTCTGAAACTGCATTGCTGATGTCTTCAAACTCATAAGGTCAACATCAATCCCTTCACCTCTAGCTCAAGTCACCTGGAAAATAAACATGATCACCCTCCTGCCTTCCTCTCCTTTTCTTTTCCACTCCAACACACTTATGCCATTGCCTATGAATTTATGCATACAGATGCCTGGGCTACGTGCCAGCCACACATACACACACATACTTTTCCTCAATAAAGCCCAGTGTGGCAGCCTGCTGCATGAGATGTAACCAATTAACAGAGATGAAAGAAAAACCTATTTTTATTCTGATTCTAAACTATATTATGTGTGAAGTTCAGCACCTCTTAAGAAAACAACATTCTGGGGCGCCTGGGTGGCACAGCGGTTAAGCGTCTGCCTTCGGCTCAGGGCGTGATTCTGGCGTTATGGGATCGAGCCCCACATCAGGCTCCTCCTCTATGAGCCTGCTTCTTCCTCTCCCACTCCCCCTGCTTGTGTTCCCTCTCTTGCTGGCTGTCTCTATCTCTGTCAAATAAATAAATAAAATCTTTAAAAAAAAAAAAAAAAAAAAAAGAAAACGACATTCTGTCAGAAGGCTGCTCATTTTAACATAAGGCATATGTATGTTCCAGAGATGTACAGGTATATTTTCAAAAAAATAACAATAGTTGGTCTGGATTCTGAATTCTGATCACTTAAATACTTAAAATGAGCCAGAATTCAATTGTAGAAATTGCTAAGGACAAAATGTTTATGAAAAATACTATATCAGTAGCAGATTTCCAGAAATTGTATCTTATTAGCACTTCCCAGCTTTCTTGTACAGATTATTTAAATAATAGTCTTTTAAATGCTTTTTTTCTAGTACCTCTGAGTATGGGACTACTTTATTCAGTTGCCTAACTGATTCAAACAGGAATATAAGTAACATGAAGACCTATCATGTTGTGCCCTGATCTCACAAAATTGTGTCAGTAATCATGAGAAATAGGCTTTGCCTAAAGTGGGATGTGAATAATCCTTTAGGGTCTCTAATATCCAAACCAGTACACAGGCAGAAATCTAGGTTTGCATTTTTATAGACTCCACAAGATTAGCTACATAAAGACTACCTTCCAAATCACATCCATCCATACACACACACTTTCAATCACAGTATAATTTTAAATCAGCTTTACTGATGTAAAATTTATAGATAATAAAATCTACTCATTTTAACTGTACAAATTGATGAATTTTGACAAACGGTTACGGTTGCATCTACCACCACAATCAAGACACAGAACGTTTCCATTAACCCAAAAAGTTTCTGCATGCCCCTTTGCAGTCAATCCTTTCCCCTCACTCCTGACCCCCAGCAACCACTTTCTTTCATTTAGCATAGTGCTTTTGAGATCTCTCCCTGTTGTTACATCTATCAGTAATTACCTCTTTTTTATCATTAATACTCGATTTTATGGGTATACCACATTTCGTTCATCCTTTCACTAATTGATAGACATAGAGTTGTTTCCATTTGAGGCTATTTATAAACATTTGTGTACAGATATTTGTATGGACATATAAATTCATTTTTCTTGGGTAAATACCTAAAAATGAAGTTAGTGGGTCAAATACCATTTATATATTTAAATACGTAAAAAGCTCTCCAAAGTGGCTGTAATATTTTTAATTTCTACCAAGGTGTAACAGTTCTAATGGTTCCACGTCTTTACCAACACTTGGTATTGGTCTTTTTAAATTGTCATTCTACTGAGTGTATAATAATATTTCATCTGTGATTTTAGTTAGCACTTCCTTAATGACTAATTATGTTGAGCAAACTTTCATTTGCTTACTGGTCATTCACATATGTTTTTTGATGAAATACCTGTTCTATTCTTTACCCAATTTTTATTGGTATTGTTGCCTTTTTTTGTTACATATTCTGAATACAAGTCCTTTATCAGTCCTATGTTTTACAAATACTATTGCCTAACCTATGACTCCTCTTTTCATTTACTAAAGTGTTTTAGAAAAACAAAGGTTTTAAATTTTGATGTATTCAAAATTATCATTACTCTTTGCCTAAATCAAGATTACAAAATTTTTCTGTTTTTCTCCTTTTTCCTTTCAAAATTTTTATAGTTTAACCTCTTAAGTCTAGGTCTATGATTGACTTCAGGTTAATTGTTATATACAATGTAAGCAAGCATGAATATTCATATTTTCCATATAGATATCTAATTTTGCCAGTTTAATTTGTTTAAAACATTGTTCTTTCCCATCAAATTTATTTGGCACCTGCTTTTGAAAATCAGTTGATTATAGATGCGTTGGTCTATTTCTGGACTCTGTTTTGTTCCATTTATTCATTGGTGCAAATACCACACAGACCTGATTACTATAGCATTATAGTAAATCTTAAAAATTCAATAGTATAGGACAACCAACTTTGTTCTCCTTTTTCACACTGCTTTAGCTTGGCTAGGTCCTTTGCATTTCCATATACATTTTAGAATGATCTTTTCAATTCCTACAAATTCCATTGCAGTTTTGATTGGAATCACACTGAATCCATAGATAAATTTGGAGAGAGTTGATATTTTTAAAATACTTAGTGTTTTGATCTATGAACATAGAATAGCCCTCCTTATGTCTTCTACAATTCCTCTTCACAATGTTTTGTAGTTTTCAGTGTCAGATCTTGCACATATTTTATGTTAAATTTTTCCCTAGGTATTTCACGTTTTTAGGCTAACTTAAATGTGTAATTTTGGTTGCCAATTGTTCACTGCTCACACTATGATTTTAAGAAAAAGTCAGAAACAGTATTCTAAGTAGTGTGGATTTAAAAACAAAGGAAAAAGTATCCCCCAGTGATAATCCTGCACTCCATATCATTAAGGGGTTATAATCAAAGCTCAAAGGAAAAAGGGCTACATAAAATTTGGCAAACTGTGGCACATAGGTGGCTCAGTCAGTTGAACATCTGACTCTTGGTTTCGGCTCAGGTCATGATCTCAGGGTCATGAGACAGGGTCCACATCCAGCCCCATGCTCAGTACTTAGTCTGCTTGAGATTCTCTCCCTCTCCCTCTGACCCTCCCCCAACCCTCTCTCTCTCTTGCTCTCTTTCCCTAAAATAAATAAATAAATAAATAAATAAATAAATAAATAAATAAAATCTTTAAAAAAATGTTTTGGCAAACTAAAATGTAAGTTTAGTATGTTAATTAACTGGAATTAAAATTAAAACTTAAAAAATAATAATAAATAATAAACAAATAAAATCACATTAAAGATAAATAAAGTATAGATTTAATGTGCTACTATTACTTTGATTATAGTTATGCCATGAAAATCCACATTGATAAGTACTGTGACTTTAATACAGTGCTCATACCAAAATAAGAAAGTGGCTCTGGAAAAAAAATTAAGTGGATTATAGCTGGAGAATTCTAAAATTAATCACTCCATGGCACACCAAAACCCTTTCTCTTCTATTACTCTGTAATTATATAGTATAAGTACTATTAAGTCCATAGATATGGATGAAACCGACTTGTCATTTTTAAACCCTACAAAGGAAAAAAGCAGCCTTGAAATTTATAAAAATTTTTCCTTCCAGATGAAGGAGGTAGGCTTATTAATTTCTATTAATAGAAGACCTTCTGTTGACAATTTTTCTATTAGGAATCTGGCAAACTCACAAATATGACAGATGGACTAAGAATTCAGAAGTATGCCAAAAGACTTTATGCAAAGTGACTTAGTCAAAAAATATGCCAGTTTTTCTGATTATAGATTAGGATCCAAAAAAATATTCATGTTTTTGGTCATTATAACTTATAAACTGCTTAAAAATACTTTTTTGTGTTTTGTATTTTTAATTTTTTTTTTTTTAGGTTTGATTCTCATAAAGGGTTCTGGTGTCAGTTATTGGAAGAAGGTAAAACAAAATGCCTTGGAAAGAGCAAAGGAAGAAAATACCCTCCAATGGATCCTGATGTAAGTATAAAGCTTAAAAATACAAATGAAATAAGCAAACAAATAAATAATATGTATTTTCTTAAAAAGTGGTTAAAATAAAAATTTAGCCCTTCAGTGTATCCAGGTTGCTTATTGGATTTTTCCAATGATATATTACCTGTCATGTAAGAATAAAGGAAAATAACAGAATTTTCTATTTTGAAGCAGAACAAAGAAGGCAAACTCATTACAAAAAGAAGATACATTCATAGAAATTTTAGCACTAAATATGTTAACTGAAACCAAGACAGGAAATACATCAACTGGAAATTGAAAACAGGACCAAAAGATTTCTATTTTTCCCCCACTAAGTCACTCTATAGTAGTAAGTGTGGCCTGGATAATAATATTTCTTTGGTGGTTTTCTTTGGATGATTATTAAAATTTACCTTCAGAGCACTATGAAAATAATCCTTACACATTAATAGAAACTCAAGGGCAACTTCCATGGTATTTCAAGAAAGCAATATAAAATATATCATTTTCATTTATGTCAGAGCTATTTCTCTATTATATTTATTAAACTGAAATGTTTAAAAGGCTGTGGAACATTTTTCTTAGCATTTTATTTTACTTCTATCAAACCCAGACATACTAAGACATAGTATTAGATTTTGTGGTAGAGAAAGATGAGAAAAACAAAACTTTTTAGAATATCAGTACTTCTATATTGATACTCCAACAAGGTTACCGTGTAATACATTCCAAGGGTTTTTTAACTCACACTTCTGACACCAAATATGTGGCATTTCATACCAACCAGTCATACGAATTTCTGTAGATACCAACTAGGTGCCCTACAATTTAATTCAATTGTGACACTAACTAGTATAGACTCCACAGGTAAATGGCTTACTACCATGATGACTGCCCTCCCTTCAGACTCCAATAACAAGCAACAGGTTCCCAGGTTACTCACATCTGCCAAAGTGGCTACAAATCAAGGGTTCTCATGACTCCTTCCTCAGGTTTTACAATTTGCTATAACAGTTCAGAGAACCCAGGGAAATACTTTACTTTCTATTATTAAAAAGGATACAGATGAATAGCCAGATTAAGAGGCCCATAGACCAAGGTCCAGAAGCATGCTAAGCGATGGAGCTTCTGTACCACCCTCCCAGCACATGGATGCATGTACAAACCTGACATTCTCCAGAGTCTTCATTTAGGGTTTTTATGGGGTTCCATTTATGTAGGCATGATTGATTAACTCACTCGACATTAGTCATTACCTCAATCCCCAGTCCCTTTTTCCTTCTTTGGAGGTCAGAGGGTAGGGCTGAGAGTTCCCAACCTCTAATTTTACGTTTGGTTCCTCTAGCAACTAGCCGCCATCTGACACTATCTGTGGTCCCACCAAGAATCACCTCATTAGCATAAACTCAGGTATGGTTTAAAAGGCCTTATTATGAATAACAAAACACACTCCTTTCACCCCTATCACTCAGGAAATTGCAAGGGTTTTAGGAGCTCTGTGCCAGGAACCAGAGATGAAAGCCAAATACATATATTTCTTATTATATCACAATCATGTATATATTGAGTTTATCTAAGGGAGTAAAGTGGTTGATTTTATGCAAATAGTGACCAGAGAGAAGGCAAGGGTAAAGGAACCTTCTTAAAGACAACGGAAACACGAATGTGAGAATGGATGAGAGTAGGCAGTACTGTCATAACGTTGCTTGCTTCTCCTCCTATTACAGAAAAATGCCAGCATCCAACTGTCACCAAAACATCATAGAATGCATGTAATCCAGGTAAATTAAGAAAGTTGTTGGCCTACTTCTACTTTTACTTTGTTTATGAAAATATAGTGTAGAAAAAGAATAAAAACTGACATTCTAAATTAATACCACTAAATCTAATATCTCTCCAAATCAAAAGCATGTAATAGATTCTTTAGTTTAATAATAGGCCAATAAACAACCTGATATTGAATGTACAATTCTTTTTATTGTATTTTATATTATAAAGTATATATTATCTCCTCTTATTATATTATTTTACATGTTTGTATGAAGCAGTCAGATTACATTGAAATATATTAGCATATATCCTATCTGTGATTTTACCATCTAAAATATTCCCCCTTCTGAATGACTGTCAGATAACAATGTGTGTTCAATAAATCCTGCATACCACAAAGTTCTATTCTAGTAACTTTTGGCCTGCACATATTAGACTCTAAAATAGAATATATTGTCCATTGCAAATCTCATTTCATTTGTCTTGCCATAATGAGGGAGCAAAGTAACAAGAGGAAAGGGTACTTGAGTAAGGGGACATGATTACGGGGACACATATACATAGAGTAGGGCACAGGACAAGGGTTTGTCTACAGCGGCACATTGACACGGCAGCCAGTTTTGAAAATGATGCCCAAAAGGCCAATAGGTTGAGGTAAGGTTGAGATAACCCTCAGTATCAGGAGGTTCAATTCAAACACCAAAGGGATGGACAGTAGAAATGGATCCCCTTAGTTAAGACGTTGGACAATCACTGACTATATGGAAATATTAGGGAGCAAGCTGGCAAGAACTGGGTAGCCCCAGGCTGTGGCCGTTCCAAGCAGGACTTGAGTCATAAAGAGAAACAGTGCAAAGTGAGCCATTAAGAGAGAACAAAATGGGGGAGTTCAGAAACTCAGAGACAAAGACCTAAGGGTCTTCCCTAGATTCCAGGTCTGGCTGGCAGCAAAGGAGACACAGAATGATCAGGCTCCCAGATATAGTATCTGGGAAATAAAATTTATCTCTACTGTTTTCTTTTGCCTGAGTATGCCAGCTGGGCCTGGTGGTGGTTTTAGAGCTAATGACTGAGGAAGATCGAAAACAGAAATGAGACAGACAGGCACGAATCTCACAATGGTTTGGATTCTCCCTTAATCCCAGTAATGGTTAGAATATAGCACAAATATTCTATTGAATTCCAGTGATCATGATTCCTATAAAAATCACTATGTTACATCGGTATTATCAATACAAAATGAGGCTTTCTTCTGTGGCGTTTAAATCGAGTACCAGATATGACTTTTTAAGAGAATAGCATGAGGAATTAAATAAAAAATTTTTAAAGGTTCGACGCCGCCAAAAATCTCGGAGTAGTACAAAGCCTGGAGGTACAGATACAAACGCAGAAATCCCCCCTTCACAACACTCCTAACAACGGTCACCCAACCTATATATGAATGTCACTAAATGCCATCTCACAGCCAGCCCTTTCCAGTTTTGACAGTTTCAATTATTAAAATCTTTTCTTTACTGAAGAGAAATCTACCTCCCTCTAAGTCAAGATAGTTTACAAGGCATTCTTTTCCTTCCTTAGGTCAAATCATACAGATATAACAGGTGAGAGGTCAACCTGGTTTACCTACTGCATTTTCAAGCCTACCACAATACTGTTTTTAGCAGTATGCCTTTGTATGTCTTAAAACATCTCTTAAGAAAGTATTACCTACCTTCCAAATCTAAATGTAAATTAATGATGACAAAGGAGTATTTTATATTATAGATGTACCAAACTAACACTCTCCATAGCAAGGATGATTTTAATAAGAGCATAATATTAGACCCAACCAGTTGTCACAGCTCTTTTTCTAGAAACTCAATCGAGTTATTTTAACATTTAATTTGGCACAATCAAGTAAATCGCATGCTTAATATAAAATCTCTTTCCCTAGTAAAAACTGTATGTATGTAGAGCATCTGTTTTGAAGAAGAGAGTCGCTGTGTTTGTGTTGTGCTAGATAAATAGCCCACATGCATAATATAAATCTGGATCCAGGTATGGTATACTTGATGCGGACTTAAACACCATCAAAGCATATGAAGTATACTTTAATCAACAAAATGAAATGTACTTTTATGTCCCACCTCAGAGCAGAGAATTTCTGTCAAGCTACTACAGAGATCACAACGTGGAACTGTCCAAACTGCTGCACAGACTGGGGCAGCCTCTGCCATCCTGGCTGCGACAGGAGCTGCAGAAAGTGAGATAGCACTGAGACAACTTGAGAGCCCGTCTGCCGTGTAACATTCACCTTTCCCAAAGCTTCCAAAAGCTACCAAAAGGCTGTTTAAAAATATACCTCTTCAAATGAGAAAAAAAGAACAAAGTTCCTTCCATGTGCTGGCATGTGGATGATTAGGAAAAAACAAACAAAAAGAAAAGAAAAAAGAAAAAAAAAAAGAAAATATACCTGTTACAAGCCTTGAGGCCTATGGCCTTTCTCTCAATCCATATCTGAGCCTGTGGGATTATTGTAGACTACTGTGCACTCTTGTGGAAGTCAAGTGCAACCAATATAGGTATCAAACACAAATGCAGAATTGTTCCATTTCATAGTAATATTTACACTTTTATATATCAAGTAAGATTGTGTGTCTGTAGATTTTTAGGCCACTGTTTGCCTGTAAAATGTTTTCTTATTCTTTGATTCTATAAGTGTCCTACAAAACAAGAAGCAAAATAAACATCACAATGTAGCATAAAATGCCAAAGGCATAATACCCATGAAAATGCTTGCCAAGATATAAACCCACTGAATATTTAAAAGAATCGTAAATTAAAATTTGCGCTAGATCAGAGAGTGACAAAGTTATATATGAGGTTTACCTGCATCTCAATAAAAAGGTAAGTGCTATAGCAAAAAAAAGTGATTTTTCATACACATACTTTACTGCATTTATGTAAAAATTACTAACCTCTGTCGTAATGTAATTGTTATATTGAGATATGTTGTAAAGCCATCAAAAGGTACATGGAAACACGCTGAGTATACTAAAACGGTAAATGGTAATGTAAAGTGTACTTACTAACTCCTCTAAAAGGGAGAAATTGTAGGAGTCTTAGATATATCATTGACAATTTATCTCCTCTTTTTGAGAACTACAAAGCTATCCAACAGTCCTCACTGGTTCTACAGAAACACTTGCATAGAATGTGAGGTATGTGTCATCTCCAGAAACATACTGACTTTTAAAAGTAAACAACTTTTTAAAAATTTTCTCAAGAACAAGACCTATTAAATGAAAACTAAGCACAGTGTCTCTAGATGATATGTTATGTTATTCATATCTAATTATAGAAAAACCACATTTTTCCAGATAGTTCAAAATGAAATTGTGTAATGTAGAGATTTATTAAAAAAATTGATATATGATTTTTAATCTCATATTTCCCATGATACTTTTAATATAAGGCAGAAGAAAATAAGCCAGGGCCACATCCCATTTTCTTTAGAATATTTTGTATATTCTCTTGTGGAAGACAATAAAACATAGTTCAATATAAGGATTATCTACCAAATTAATTGGAGGGAGGTCAAAGATGAGCCAGACATGATTCCTTAACTTAAATTTTAATTGATCATATGATTAATAAAGTATTCAAAAAAGAAAAGAATCATACTTATTGTCCTATGCTTGCATTTACTTAATTTTTAAATTCACTGTACACATAAAAAAATTAAGTAGTAAAGTCCCTGCTATGATTACATAAGCTGTTATAAAACGTTATTGAAAGTATGATCAGGAGAAAAAAGATATGCAAGAAAAAGCTAAAGCCCAAATATTTTCTTTGTCATTATAATGTGCGAAACTACTCCATCAATTATTCACTAATTAGAAAACGAATTTGGAGATCCTTCCACTTACTGGAAATTTTTTAAATTACATTATAATTATTAGGTATTTTTTTAAAGTTGTATGTACCCAAATAATACACTAAGTTTTAAACAAACAAGCTAATACCCAAAAGAACTGGAGAAAGAACAGGTTTTTAAGACCTCTACTATAAAAGCAAAATCAAAGTCATTTGGACCAATATGGTAAACTCAATCTTCATGTTTACTGTGGCCTTTTTTAAAGCAGCACTTGCCCAGCACGGTAGGAAAATGAATGTAATCTTTCATCTCCGCTAATTCAAGAAAACTGGCTTAAGAGGGGCACACATGATGAGAATAAGGCCCAGCAGTTACATACAATATCATGTTTTTATTTTGACAACACTTCCACTGATTAAAAAAGAAAAGAAAAAGAAAAACTGATACATTTGTGTTTTAATGACAGGATGTGCATTTAAATTTCTAAACAAAGCTGCTCACGGCACAATTTTGTCCAGATAAACTGAGTCAGGTGCCAGCCAACCCTTTAAGATAAAAGTTAAAAAACATACTGGATGCTTGTATAATGAAAGAAAAAGGAAAAGATCATACCAAAATTTACTCATTCGGAGGACAGGCATTATGCTATCTATAGTAGCAAACCTTTGAAAGGATTTTTGACCACTCAATGTATCTTGGAGGCAACATCAAATTCTAGAGGACATACATACTTTCTAAATTAAATACTCCAGCTGGTTATTAAGATATTCTAAATGTAACATAAATACATATGAGAAAAGAATGAGAGCTAATGTGATTTAAAACTAGCTTTGTATAGAATTCCTTTTTCATTGCTTAAAATTGGAACTTCCTCAGGAAGAAATGAAATGGTTATTTCAATGTTTATAGCTATGATATTCTTGTCATTCACATTGAATGAAAATTACTGGAAACATTTTTTCTCTGAGTTTTTTAAAATAAAAAACCTAAATATAATTCTGATAGTAGCATGGTACCTCATATGTACAACAATAAACTGTGATAAGAAAATGAAGAGTTTGGGCCTGGTGATTTTAGATAATAAGTAGGTATTTGATTGTTTGTGTTTGCCTGGGACAGAGTGGGAGGTGGTTATAGAACACAGATACCACTAATATAACTCAAAATGGAGAGATGCATGGAAAACTTCCAACTAGGAAATAAGTTTATTTTTAACAATATAACTCTTCACAGATCCTTCTAATCAAATTAGCAATTTTTTTTTTAGTTCTAATAGATACGAAGCAACTCCTAGGGTCACTGCGGGATCCTAGAGTAAGAGAATAAGAGAAACACACAGCTGTTACTTAACACACTTGAGAACCTGAATAATTACAGTGTTTCTTACTCCCAGTACTCTGTTCTGCTTCCCACAAATGGGCTCCTTTCTTTAAACCTTTAAAAGTGTTAGCTAATCTCTCTTTTATTAAAAACCTATCAAAACAATCTCTGTCCCCCAAAAAACAAAAACAAAATGTGGGGGGAGTTAGCCATTTAGACACACCTTCCACAAACTTTTTTTCTCTATTCCAGCTACTTTTTTCCCTAGAAATCAGATTTTTCTCATGCTGCAATGCCCCCATCACCCCTGCCTACATGCGCCATTTGATTTCCCCACGGGTTTGTCTCCCACACACACAGTTCTCCAGTATGAAATACATTGGACTCCTCATTTTCTCTCTAAATATGTCATCCTATGTTCTGTCTACTCCAGGACCAACTGACAGTTAATAAACCAACTGCATCAACAGTAGTGGCTTATAATGACTTATAACATACTTTTCAGATATACCAGTACTGCAATTTCCAAGAGATATGTTTTAACTCAAAGTCTCTAACTAATGGGAAGGCACTGAACTGCTCATACGTTTGGTATGAAGGAATTTCTCTAATTTCAAATTACACTTTATCACTGAATTCTATTCTACCAAAGCTGACTGCTTGGTTACCACCTACAACATAGCTGCTGCCTTCTTCCTGCCTATCCCACCCCAAGCACATATCACCATCTCCAAATAGCTGGCAATCATGGAAAGAGCAATGAATACTTGTGGTGGATAATCCTTAAGAAATTATTTGTGTTGGCTAGAAATGTCTACCTTCTCTTCACTTACTATGAGCAAATTTATAAGGTCAAGCCATGTCTTTTTTTTTTTTTTTTAAGATTTTATTTATTTGTTTGACAGAGACAGACAGCCAGAGAGAGAGAACACAAGCAGGGGAGTGGTAGAGGAAGAAGCAGGCTTCCAGCGGAGGAGCCTGATGTGGGGCTCGATCCTGGAACGCCGGGATCACGCTCTGAGCCAAAGGCAGACGCTTAAGGACTGTGCCACCCAGGCGCCCCAGGTCAAGCCATGTCTTGGTCAAGCCAAGACAGTGGGACATTTACTCCATTCCCAAGAAAACCTAAACTCTACTTTGAGTATGCCACACACATATGGCCAAGCAGACCTAACAGAATTTTGGGGCCACGTCCCACCACCCAGTGCCACTACTAGTTCTTGCCATTTATTGTCCTCAAAAAACTATGAGTTCTCTATACATTCACTGCTCTTAACAAAAGTCACAAAGAATTTATTCACTTATTTTTTATTATATGAAATTTATTTTTAACCTCCCCTTGTACCTTCTTCCATTAATCCTATATCAATCTTAACCTGTGAGTTTCTATAATTTCTCAGCCTATGCCCAAAAGTTATAAATACAAAGACTAGTAAATCATGAAATTAGAACCTGCTATATTTTCACCATCCCCTTTAGAGCATCTCTTAGAGATAGGAATCATGACTAGTGTCAATATGTATTTAAGAAAGACATTTACTTGCCAGATTTAGGCAAATATCTTATTTGCCTAGCAATCCCTTTCAAGGAAGTAAAAGCAAATTTTACAAATTTATTACCAGCAGCATAAAGTCTCCAAGATATTGTTAGGAAGAATGTATTTACCCACATTTTATCATACAGAAAACTGAATTAAACTTAATGAAATGTGAAACATTTCCAAAGCACACAGGATCTGTGACAAACCTTACATAAAACTGTCTATATCAAGCTGCTTCTTGGTTATGAGGGAATAAATTAAGTACAGGAAAAGCCTGCTGTCTACATATCTGATGCCAAAATGCTCTATTTCAAATCAATAACTAAAATGGAAACCAGATCCTGCTCTTAAATATTATGCATAATTTATACAGTTGGACCAAAGAAGATTGGTCGTCTTTTCTCTATTTGGTAAATAATACTCTGAGTCTGTTTTTTTGTTTGTTTGTTTTGTTTTGTTTTTTTAGTTTCAACTACTTTAAACAGAAATGCAAGCTCAAAACATTATATACTCCTACGGTTGTAATGTATCTTTTCAGAACTTAATTTATGTCCTTAAAAGCAAACACAACTTTTTTTAAATTTTATTTTTACCTTAATTTAAATGTACTTTATTGATAAAATATGCTAACCGTCATCAGGTTATAAATAAATATAAATGTAAATAAATAAATAAAATGTAAAAATAAAATATAAGTGGATATAAATATATATATTAAAATATAAATATATGTATTTCTATAATATATAAATATATATAAAATATATATAAAAATAAAAAATAAGTGAATAAATTCTTTAAGACTTTTGTTAAGAGCAGTGAATGTATAGAGAACTCTTATAGACAGGTTTCAACAGGTCATAATCACCGATCACAAATCACCATAAGAAGTTTAACAATTATGAAAACAAATACAACATTTAAAGGTCCACAAAACCTACTATCAGAAAACAAAGTCTACTTCACATACAAATGAATATGTTCTCAAACTTTTAAGAAGTTAAAGATTATAACTTAAAAAAATAACAAAAGGCTATGAAAATACAATATTGATAAATTCTCGCTCCCATCTAGGACCAACTTGACAAAACCATATTGCTTCTATCCCCAATTTATTACAGGGATGTCATCAGTACAACCAGAGTAGCAATGAGGATAGAGCAGACTGTAGTCCAATATCTATTCTTAACTAAATACCATTGGATAGGTCACTTTTCTGTTTGGGGCCTCAATTTCTCTAGCTGTTAATGGAAGAAGTCAAATGTGATCACTGTAAACCCATTTTCTCCTTGCTTTATCATCAGTTATGGTAACATTTGACTGTCCCTCTCACATATCCTGCCACCAGGCAGGAGCCATGAATTGTCTAGGTAGTCAAGGTGCAAGCAGAAACTGGGCCTAAGTAGCTCAGCCTGTCCCTCCTCACTTCTCTTCAGAGAACACTGTGGTTTGCTTGTGGCCTGTGGTAAGATCAGCAGAAATCTGTTTAAATGTATTATTTAAAGCCACAAACATAACAAAAAGAGCTTAGAAACAAAATAAAAATATGAATATATGCTCAAAAATTAGGAGAATGAACAAGAGTATAAGTGAGAAGGGAGCGCCTGGGTGGCTCAGTCAGTTAAGTATCTCCCTTTGGCTCAGGTCATGATTCCAGGGTCCTGGGATCCAGCCCTACAATGGGCTCCCCACTCAGCAGGGAGTCTGCTTCTCCCTCTCCCTCTGCCCTTTCCCCCACTCGCGTGCTCTCTCTCTCTCAAATAAGGAAATAAATCTTTAAAAAAAAAAAGAGAGAGAAAGCATAAATGAGAAGAATAAAATAAATGAGCTAAATGTCCAATCCTTCAGTGGGAAGCCAACAGGTACTGCTTAAAGTTCACAAACCAAGAAATTAAGGTAAAAGATAATCAGAATTATGGAAATAACACAACTTGAACAGAAAAAGTAAAAGGAAATTACTTTTAATAAGTGGGACTAGATTATGGCAAGAGGGAGAAATATTTGAATTTTTATTTCCAAGTACATGTGCTATTTTTATCACAACAGCAATAATCTATCATTTAAAAAAAAAAAAAAGGCTAACAGAGGAAGAGATCTAAGCAGCAGCTGACTTCAGCATATCAGATACTGGATACTATCCAGATTAACTAAAAGTAAGACCTCTGTCCTGAGGCATAGCCTTACTTAGTACATTAATGCAGAGGTTCTAAAAGTGTAGTCTGTGAACTTCTGGCTAAGCCAAGTACCCTTCAGGGGGTCTGCAAGGTCAAAATATTTTATAATAATACTAATTTATTATATTTCTAGTCATTGTATTGGTTTTTCCCCAATTTTGTAATAGCAATAAAGGATACTCCTGGTGCTTTAACACAAATCAAGGTAAGGGACATCAATCTGTACTAACAGTCATTGTATTCTTCACCATCACACACACACTCCTTAGGAAAAAAACAAAAAAGTCAGCTGCACTTAAGAACGCCCTTGATGAAGAAGTAAGAATAATTAATATTAAATTTCAACCTTGAATACCCGTCTTTTTAATACTTGCTGTGACAAAATGTGAAGTATGCCTAGAGCACTTCTGCCACAGACTAAAGGAGATAGTTGTCTCAGGCAAAAGTATTTGAGCAACTGAGTTGCAAATTGAGCTAGATACTTTGTTTTTTTCTTATTTTTATTAAACATAAACTAAAAGAAAACTAGCTACTGTATTTGTGGAGCATCATCTTTACTTGAAAAAATGACTGACAGACAACTATGGTTATACAGACTTCAGTAACTGGCAAAGATTTTTTTTGGAAATGAACAAAGTGAGCCTGTCACTTCAAGAAAAACAAATGACTGTATTTATTGCCAATGATAAAATTTGAGCTTTCAAGTGAAAATTAAAAGTTTGTAGAACTTGTATCTGCTACTAAGAAGTTAACAGCAGACTAATATTTAAATACTTTTTGTGATGAGATTGATGGTGATATTAACAAATATTATTTTCTAATATTATATAATGAAATGTATTAACATTTGGAAGATCTGCATAACTCATTGGACCAATATTTTCCAAATGACCTATGTATGCATGAGGCTACAGAATCACTATACATGGTACATCATTATAACAGTAAAAGTTCGGGGCACCTGGGTGGCACAGCGGTTGAGCGTCTGCCTTCGGCTCAGGGTGTGATCCCGGTGTTCTGGGATCGGGCCCCACATCAGGCTCCTCGGCTATGAGCCTGCTTCTTCCTCTCCCACTCCCCCTGCTTGTGTTCCCTCTCTCACTGGCTGTCTCTATCTCTGTCAAATAAATAAATAAAATCTTTAAAAAAAAAAAAAGTAAAAGTTCAATTCTTAAGGTAAGACAAACTAATAGTTATAAGTGTAGCAGAATGTGAAAAGTTTACTGAGTTGGTTTCAAATTCTACATTACATTACAAATATCTTTTAAGAAAAATGTCACCTATCAAGTTTTAGTGTAGTATCAAGAAAAATATCCACAATAATCTGAAAAGGCTATAAATATACAGTTCCTTTTCCCAAGGACGTATTTGTGTAAGGTCAGATTGTCTTCATATACTTCAACAAAAACAATATATCAAAATAGATTGAATGCAAAAACAAATATCAGCATCCCACTGTCTTCTATTAAGCTAACCATTGAAGAGATTTGCAAAAATGTAACACAACGCCACTCGCTTTTGTTTTTTGTTTTGGAAAACAGTTATTTTTCATTGAAACTACGATCTTATAGGTTTGTTCTTGTTACTTTTAAATTAATTAACACTTTTTAATTCCTCAATTTAAATTTCTAATACAGTAAATATTGATAGATATAACCCTTATAAACAAAAACTGTTTGGAGTCCTCAATAATTTTTTAAAATGTAAAGGGATCCTCACACCAAAATGTGTGAGAGCTGCTGGCATAGGAGTTGGAAGTAACTGAATTACCAAAAGCCAAGACTTACACCATAAACAACAGACTAGATGGAAAGCCAGACTACACCACCTATCACCTTCCCATTCCACTCCCAGACTGAAGTTGTCTGGCTGGAAATTTAAAAATATTGGAAAGGGAAAAGAGAGCGTATACATGAGAATGAGTTTCTTCTCCCCCTGCTCTTCTCCTTGCCGCCAAAGTGAGTTTTGAAAATGAAAGGATGAGAGATCTGAGGATCCAAGAGTAAAGAAAGCTGTGTCCTACTTTCCATCTAAAACTCTCAAAGCAGCAAACTCCTCTATGTGCTCTGCTCACCAATGGTGTGGGAGCAAACTAGTTAAAATAGCACATGGTGTTCTAAGCATGTATGACCTAGGATGGCTCCACAGTGGCACAGGAACATAAAAGTTCCCAGTCTCTATGGAAACTGCAGAAATCACTAACAGGCCTTTTAGATCCAAAGAGACTGGGCAGCTAGAACCAGGGGGACACCTAGTGACCTGCCCAGACTGATGACTGTAGAGCATGAGAGGAACCCAGACCATGGAAGCTAGATGCCACTTACCAAAGATGGAACTCGAGAAGGTTCACCCAATGCCAGCACAGGACAGATGACAGCTGAGGCCCAGATGTCACCCTCTTACTTCATGTTCATTGTCACGACCACCTTGGGAAGAAAGGGAGAAAAGAATTCTGAATTTAACTGGGCTTTCCTAAAATAGACTTAAAAGTTCCTAGTGATGAAATATATCTTGAATGGGGACAGTTATTGAAAACTACATTCTGCACAGGTTGCGGATCATGGAATTCATACCCACTATATAAGCATTACATCCCAGGTTCAATTAGCAACAATGGAGACTCATGGAAAAAGAGGCAACAGTTAGGGCTGAGATTATTAATAGATTGATAGACACAGCCTCGGTTAAGAAGAGCTGGGGACGTGCATAGGGATGTAGTAGGCTTGAATCTACAGAAGGAACACATCTGCAGACTTTGACCCACCTCCAAAGTAATCTGTTCCATCCTGTGGTGGGCACAACCTAAGAGTCATGCCCTTGTATAATACTGCCTGGAAAGCTGGTGGAATCTCTAAAGAGGATAGTCACTCTCTTGATTAACACATCCCACCTTCACTCTGTCAAGGAATCCTAGTGGCTCTATCTTCAAGTCTATCCAAAACCTACCACTTCTCAGCAACTCCACTGCCACCCCCGTTCTGAGATAACATCATCTTTATCTTGGGTATCTTCCCCGCTTCCATCCCTGTGCCTGACAATCTACTGTCACTCAACATCCAAAAGTAACCTTCTTACAAAGTAAGTCAGAGCAATCTTCTATTAAAAATCCTGTAATCGCCCTCTTTTCCGGTCAGAGTATGACTTACATGACCTGACATCCACTGCCTTTATGACCTCAGTTCTTCTTCCCCCTCTCTCATTCAGTTGCACTGACTTCGTTGCTGACTCTTTTAAAGCCTTTGTACTGACATTTCCTCAAATGTCCACAAGGCTAACTCCTGCAATTTATTTGGGTCTTTGCTCAAATGACATCTTTTTGAAAAAGCCAACATTGATAACCTTATATATAAAATTTTCATCCTTTTTCCTCCTCCCCTCCATTCCTGATTCCCATTACCCTAATTTTATTTTTTAACATTATATTTGTGATCTCATAACTATATAATTTATCAATTTTATTATATCTGTTGTCTTCTACTCAAGTACGTTTCTCAAAGGCAGATGTATTTGTTTTCTAACATCAGTGTATCCCCACATTTATGTATCTAGTCTCTGACACATAATAGGTGTTCAATAAATATGTTGCTGAATGAATTCATCTGGCAATAAAAACTGGGAAAGGAAAAAAGGCAAAAGATGAAAATTTAAATGACTGCATATTTTCTTACATTTAAGTGCTAGAAAAAAATATACAAACCAATAAGTTTGATTAAGAAAGATATACAGTTCCCCAATCATGCAAAAATGTATAATTCTAGGGCTTTCTTCCAAAAGACAATAAACAGGGTGCCTGGGTAGCTCAGTTGGTTAAGCGTCTGCCTTTGGCTCAGGTCCTGGGATTGAGTCCCACATCAGGGTCCCTGCTCAGCGGGGAGTCTGCTTCTCCCTCTTCCTCTACCCCTCTCCCCTGCTCGTGCATGCTGTCTCTCAAATAAATAAAATGTTAAAAAAAATTTAATGACAATAAACTAATTCAGAATTTAAACAGCAATAAATTCCTAATAAAGAATTAAAATTAGCAAAATAATGTTTAAATGTAAAACAAATCTTTAAATAGTGCTATTTGCCATATTATTCTAGTAAATTATTCTAATAATAATACTAAAAAGGGGAATAGCACTAGCTCCTTTTACAAACAAACAAACAGGTTTGAAAAAGATAGATAGCTTTCCCGAGGTCCCATAAGAAGCAAAGTCAAAGATTTGAGCCCAAATTTATATTTAGCTTGTACCTAATATCATTCTTCCTCCTTTATAACACACCACCAGTTAAGAATGTGAACTCTGAGCCAGTGATACTACACTCAAATCCCAGATCTAACCTTAGATTACTTATATTATTCTCCTATACCTCAATTTACTCATCTGTTAAATGGAAATAACAATAGTATATCCTCATACAATTGCTGTGAGGATGAAATGAGTTAATAAGTATATAAGTACTCAATAAACATTAGCTATTATCATTATCATTGATTATGACCTACTGAGGCAATAATAACAACTGTTCTTTTCAGAACCTCTTGTCTGCTCATTTTGTGTAATTTTTCTTAGACCTTCTCAGTCATTACTGTCCAGTGCCCTAGAGAATGATGAGTGTTCAAAAATTCTTACTGCTTTTATCAAATTTACTGAATTCCAAGATTTCTTTCAGAATTCTTCTGATTTCTAAGACATACTGCCCATTTCCATTTACATAAATTATTATATAAATAAATGGGCTTTAAATTAGACAAATATAAAAGTCATTTCTCTGGTTCTAATTCTATTTAGTTGTCTATAAATTCATTCAGAATTTTAAAATAACTACTAAAATATCTAATATGTTACTTTGAGTACTCTTATCATCTTAAGTCTTTTATTTCACCATATAGATATATATATAGATATATATATATACATATATATATATACATATATATATAAATGTGTATCACACACCACCTTTTTTTTCTTTGTTTGTTTCTTAAATTCCACATGAGTGAAATCATAGTTTTTGTCTCTCTGACTCATTGCACTCAGTATTATACCCTCTAGATCCACCCATGTTGTTGATAATGGCAAGATTTCATTTTTTTATGGCTGAATAACACTCCATTATATTATATATATATATATATATCTTCTTTATCCATTCATTCATATTTTTAGCTATTATAAATAATGCTGCAGTAAACATAGGGGTGCACATGTCTTTTTGAATTAGTGTTTTTATTTCTTATGGGTTAATGCTCAGTAGTGGAATTACTAGATCATATGGTAATTCTATTTTTAATTTTTTGAGGAACTTCCATACTGTTTTCCATAGTGGCTGCACCAATTTGCCTTCCCAACAACAGTGCATGAGTGTTCCTTTTTCTCCACATCCCCACCAACATTTGCTATTTCTTGCATCTTTTTATTTTAGCCATTCTGACAGGTGTGAGGGGATACATCATTGTGGCTTTAATTTGCATTTCTCTGATGATTAGTGATGTTGAGCATCTTTTCATGTGTCTATTGGCCATCTGTATGTCCTCTTTGGACAAATGTCTATTCAGGTCCTCTGCTCATTTTTTATGAGATTATTTTTTGGTGTTGAGTTGTATAAGTTCCTTATATATTTTGGATATTTATCCCTACTCAGATATATCATTTGCAAATATCTTTTCCCATTCAGTAGGTTGCCTTTTTGTTTTATTGATGGTTTCCTTCACTGTGCAAAAGCATTTTAATTTGGTATAGTCCCAGTACTTTAATTTTGCTTTTGTTGCCCTTGTCTGGAGACATATCTAGAAAAGTGTTTCTATGTCCAATGTCAAAGAAATTACTGTCTGTTTTCTTCTAGGAGTTTTATGGTTTCAGGTCTCACATTTAGGTCTTTTATCTATTTTGAGTTTATCTTTGTGCCTGATGTAAGAAAGTGGTCTAGCTTTTTTCTTTTGCACGTAGCTGTCCAGATTTCCCAATACCATTTATTGAAAAGACTGTCTTTTTCCCATTGCATATTCATGCCTCCTTTGTCACAGATTACTTGACCATAAAAGCCTGGGTTTATTCCTGGGCTCTCTATTCTGTTCCATTGATCTATGTTGTCTGTTTTTTTGGCCAGCACCATACTGATTTGATTACTACAGCTCTGTAGGATATATTGAAATCTGGGATTGTGATAACTCCAGTTTTGTTCATCTTTTTCAAGATTGCTTTGGCTATGTGAAGTCTTTTGTGGTTTCATACAAATTTTACGATACTTGTTCTAGTTCTGTGAAAAATGCTGTTAGTATTTTCATAGGGATTGTATTAAATCTGTAGACTGCTTTCAGTAGAATGGATATTTTAATAATATTGGTTCTCCCAATTCACAAGCATGGAATAGCTTCCATTTGTTTGTGTCATCTTCAATTTCTTATATCAATGTTTTATAGTTTAAGGATTTTACTTTTTAAAAAAGGAATGCTAAAATTTTCCTAGATTCAGCTCAAATTAAAATTTTTCAGAGAGAATTATACAAGTCTTGCCATTTGTTTGAGAATCAAATAGAAATTCATTACTATAGTCCTCACTATCTAATGAAGAATATAAACTTCTAATACCAAGATTGTGAAGACAGTGAAGATCTATTACAATTACAAATATTGACTTATAAGGATCAGTTTCAAAGTCTGTCAT
This sequence comes from Ailuropoda melanoleuca, assembly GCF_002007445.2. Classification (NCBI taxonomy): domain Eukaryota; kingdom Metazoa; phylum Chordata; class Mammalia; order Carnivora; family Ursidae; genus Ailuropoda; species Ailuropoda melanoleuca. The sequence continues at coordinate 14,718,318 of NC_048228.1, read as the reverse complement.
AAAATTTTCTCTGTGAAATGATTTCCCTTGTAAGATTTATAATATATCCCCATATGGGGGGGGGGGGGCTCAATTAAAAGTTTTTGGCAAAGACAGAGGTAAGGTTCTGTACCCAGGACCAAAAAAACACTTTTTGTTTTTGTTTTAAAATACAAACCTATAATTCATTTTTCCTTTTGAACACTGTGTATAATTTCCCAGAAAATTTTTTTTCACTTTTATCATGCCAGCTTCCTCATTCAACAAGCATTCATTGAGCATGTACCATGAACCAAGTACTGCTATAGCTAAGATTAATATGATTATATGCTTGTCCTCCGGTAGGTAGAGTGGGCAGAAATATTTTATTCCTCCAACAAAATCACTGTCTACTTCGATACACTCCAATTTAAAATATGTATAAAATTAAATACTTCAGACAATAGGAAATGAATTAAATCTTTACCAGATAAATTTAATATTTTTAAAAACCTATACATCAAGTTCAAATATAAAGAAAGGTCTGCGGATTTCAATCATATTCTTAGAACCTATATCTAGGGGAAAGTTGTTCCTTTCTAGTAGAATATTTACTATGAGTAACTATCAATATTTACTATGAATATTATATAAAACTGGAGTCCAGAGGGTAGCTTAGTAGACCCATTGTATATGATGACATTTTCATGCTATTAGCTACACATTCACTTATACATTCATGCACAATAATAAATGAATGTGCTTAAGTTAAAACCTTCTAGGGTTTTAACACAGATCTAAATAATAGGCTAATAGAGCCACCTAGTGGCACCTTATAAATATTGGTTGCTTCTTAAAATTTTCATTCCGTTAAGTTTATATAAACATAAGCTTATCTTTTCACTAACATAGATATTTATAATTATTTATAATAATTTATAATTATAATTTATGATTATTATGGATGATGGATCATAAAAATTTTGGGTCTGAGGAGTGCCTGGGTGGCTCAGTCGGTGAAGCATCTGACTCGATTTCGGATCAGGTCATGATCTCAGGGTCGTGAGATCAAGCCCCACATCAGGCTCCACACTCAGCTCAGAGTTTCTTTCTCTCCCTCTCTCTCTGCTTGTTTCCCTGCTCATGTGCACTTGCTCTCTCTCTCTCTCTCTCTCAGTCTTCCTCTCTAATAAATACATAAAATCTTTGAAAAAAATGGGGGCCTAAGTACTAAACTAACTGTTTGACATCATGAAACATCTATGAAGTGTATTATAGGAGAAAATAAAGAAAAAGAAAAAGAATTTTAGCAAGTGATTACTAAATTTTCAAATTGCTTTAATATGTGTAGTATAGCTTGCATTAGATATTTTATATAGTTTATATTCTAAAACAGTAATAAGACCTTCCATTTTAATGTACTATATTGCTATATTATTACACAATTCATCTTTTGCATAAATGCATGAAAGCCCCCCAAAAAAGGCCTCATTAGTAAATAGCTTAAACCAAAGATCAAGGATCACAAGCCACCTGAGAAGGGAAGAAAGAAAAAGTTGAGCTTTGAGATTTTAAATATTTAATGAAATACACATACAACATCTTCTCACTGACGTGCATTTCTACAACCAAGCAAAGCAATCACTCTTGAGGTGATGAAGGCCAATTTAACATCAGAGAACTGGGCAACTCCACAACTTGTCATGTTAAACAATAAAGGGCTCAGTACGTTGCTTGCTAAACTTCCCAATAAATATACGTTATAGATGTTTCATATAGATGTTTCATATAGATGTTCCTTTGACCCACCATTACCTCAAAATTCATTAATCTGACTCACATTTTCAGTGTCCCGCACTATTCTAATGTGTTATCATGACTCCTTATCTAGTTTAAATTACATGGAAAATCAGTATGATCACTCCCTACATACATTCCCCTTTCTACCACTCACCTTGTTTACTTTCTTGGCAAACCTCAACCTTAGTTAGTTCCAACTCTTCATCAGCTTTACACCAATACCTATGCAGCCAAGCTTGGTGTGGAGAAAATATACAATCATGCTAATATTTTAATTTAAATGAGCTTAAATTCATTATGAGAACTCAAGTGGCTCCTGAATGTGGCCCAGGAATCCTACATTTCCTAGTCTACTCACACTATCTCCTAACTATACCTTCACCTCTCTCCTCAAATATCCAACACTCCCTCCCCCCCCCAATTTCTCAGTTGATGACCTTACTTTCTATTACTGTAGAGATATTAAAAAAGAATATTCAAAAGTTAACACCACCACATCATTTACCTACTAGCATCTATGCCCATATACTCCTGTTTCTGCAGATGAACTGCTTGAACCACCATCTTAGGCCAAATCCTACTTTGTGCATAAGATTCCACGAGCAATTGAAAGAAGTTCACCAAATCTCTCCTACACCACCAATTTTCCATTTCCACTGGATCTTTCCCATCAGAATACAAACATGCTTTACTTTCTCCTATGCTCAAGAAATAACCCACTAGTCTCTTTCCTTTAAAATTCAAGTATAATTAACAGTGTTATATTAGTTTCAGGTGTATAATAGGATTAAACAATTCTATGCCTTTCTCAGTACTCATCAAGATAAATGTACTCTTAATCCCCTTTATTTGTTTAACCCATCCCCCCCCACCAATGTCCCATCTGGCAACTACCAGTTTGTTTTCCGTATTTAAGAGTCTGTTTCTTGGTTTGTCTTTTTTTTGTCTGTTTGTTTTGTTTCTTAAACTCCATATATGAGTGAAATCATATAGTTTTTGTCTTGCTCTGAGTCATTACACTTAGGATTATACTCTCTAGATCCACCCATGTTGTTGATAATGGCAGGATTTCATTCTTTTATAGCTAAGTAACACTCCATTGTATATATATATATATATACCACCTCTTCTTTATCCATTCATCTATTGATGAGCACTTGGCGGTTGGTTTTCATATTTTAACTATTGTAAATAATGCTGCAATCAACAGGGGTGCATATTATCTTTTTGAATTAGTGTTTTTATTTCCTATGGGTTAATGCCCAGGAGTGGAATTACCAGATCATACAGTAATTCTATTTTTAATTTTTTGAGGTACTTCCATACTGTTTTCCACAGTGGCTGAACCAATTTGCCTTCCCAACAACAGTGCACGAGTGTTCCTTTTTCTCCAATCCTCACCAACACTTGTTATTTCTTGTGTTTTGTTTTTTTTTTTTAATTTTAGCCATTCTGACAGGCGTGAGGGGATATATCATTGTGGCTTTAATTTGCATTTCTCTGATGACTAGTGATGTTGAGCATCTTTTCATGTGTCTGTTGACCATCTGTCTGTCTTCTTTAGACAAATGTCTATTCAGGTCCTCTGCCCATTTTTTATGGGATTACTTGTTTTTTTGGCATTGAATTGTATAAATTCTTTATATATTTTGGATATTTACCCCTATTCAGATACACCATTTGCAAATACCTTTTCCTATTCAGTAGGTTGCCTTTTGTTTTGTTGGTGGTTTCCTTCACTGTGTAAAACCTTTTTATTTTGGTATAGTTCCAATACTTTAATTTTTTTTGTTGCCCTTGCCTGAGGAGACATATTTAGAAAAGTGTTTCTATGGTCAAAGGAATTACTGTCTATGTTTTCTTCTAGGAGTTTTATGGTTTCATGTCTCATATTTAGGTCTTTAATCCATTTTGAATTTATTTTTGTGTATGGTATAAGAAAGAAATCCAGTATTCCCAGCACCATTTACTGAACAGACTGTCTTTCACCCATTGTACATCTTGCCTCCTTTGTCTAAGATTAATTGACCATAAAAATGTGAGTTTATTTCTGAACTCTGTTCTGTCCTATTGATCTATGTGTCTCTTTTTGTGCCAGTACCATACTGTTTTGATTACTATAGCTTTGTAGTAAATCTTGAAATCTGGGATTGTGACATCTCCAGAAAAAAAAAAAAATAGTAATAATCCACACTTGATCCCACATCCCTTTCCAGATACTGCTCCGTTTCTCCTCCTTTTTCTAGCATAACTCTGCAAATGGGTTACCCAAATCCATGGTCTCCAATTCTCTTCCCATTCTCTCTGAAGCTGTTCTCAACAAGGTCCCAAATGACCTCCATATTGCTAAATCCAATGGTGATTTCTCAACTTCTATCTTACTTATACCATGAACAGTTGATCACTCTCTCTTATTTGAAAAACTTTCTTCTTGACTTTCAGGATACCACACTCCAATTGCTCTCCTCCTTACCTCATTTCTCAATACCCTTTGCTGGTTCCTACTAAGTTTCCCAGTAGATAAATGTTAAGAATGCACAAGGGCTCAGTCTTTGATCCTATTTTCTATCCATCCTTTAATCCCTTGTTATTAGCATCCAATCTCATGGCTTTAAGTGCCTTCTAGACTTTAACAGCTCCCAACCCAGACCTCTCCCCAGAACTCCATACTCATATATTAAATTCCATACTCCAAAATTCTACTCAGATGTCTAAAAGATATATCAAACTTAACATGTACAAAACTGTGCTCCTGAGTATTACTTCCCCAAAACCCACTCTTGAAGTCATCCCCATCTCAGCAAATATTCAAAAAAAAACCTTGAGCTATTTTTCTCATATTCTGTATCCCTTTCTCTTAAGACCTATACCAATCATCAAATTTCATCAACTCTATCATAAAAATATATCCAGAACTGAATCATTTATTTCCTCAACTGGGATCACACTCTCTCTCATCACCATTCTCTCATCTGTATCATTACACTAGCCTAACTGGTTTCCCTGCTCAAACCCTACCCTAGACATTGTGTGTCTTCTCAATAGATCTTTAAGAAAAAAAAAATGTAAATCCTAAGTCAGATCATGTCCCTCCTCTACTCAAAACTCTCCAAAAGCTACTAAGTTCACTCTAAAAAAACAAAAACAAAAACTAAAAATCATTTAATGATTCATATGGCCCTAAGAAATCTATTACCTTTCTAACTTCACTTGCTAGTTGGTTACCCCACTCCAGCGAAACTGGTCTCATTTTTGTTCCTTGAACATGTCATATATATGAGTTATCAATTGCTGAATAACAAATTGTTCCTAAATGTACTCACTTAAAACAATATTATCTGGTTTAGCTGGATTCTCTGCGTCAGTGTCTCTTACACACTGCACTGTAATCCACATCTAGGGCTGTGGTCATCTCAAGGCTCAAATGGTTCAAGATCCACTTCCAATCTCACTTACGTGGTTGTTGACAAGATTCAGTTCCTCAGGGGCTACTGGTCTGACAGCCTCTGTTCCTTACTGGATGTTGGCCTGAGACCACTCTCTGTTCCTTGCCACATAGCTCTATCAGAGCAAGCAATCCAAAAGACAAGAGAAGAAATGGTAGCAAGAAACAATTCATTCGTTTATAACATAATCTCAGAAGCGACATCTCATCACTTTGCCACTCAAGGGAAGGGAATTACATAAGGAAGGGAGTAACATGATGTGGCAATCACTGGGAGTCTTGTAAAAGGCTACCACAACAGGTATGGTGCCATTCAGGAAGCACTGGATACTTAGAATATTCTTCTTCCGGGGCCACCTGTGGCTTGGTTGGTTAAGTGTCCGAATCTTGGTTTTGGCTCAAGTGGTGATCTTAGAGTGGTGGGATCAAGCCCCACATCTGGCTCCACACTCAGCACGGAGTCTGCTTGAGATTCTCTCTCCCCCTCTGCCCCTTCCCCCACTCACGTTCTCTCTCTCTAACATAAATAAACCTTAAAAAAAAAAATTCTGCTCTCAGATATCTGCATGTTTTATTCCTTCACCTTCAAGTCTTTTTGATCTAATGTCACCTTTTCAAGATCTGCTTGGATGCTTTTTTTAAAAATTGTAATTCTTATCCTCACTGCAAACATTTCTCATCCCCTTCTTTTTCTCCATAGCACTTACTGACTCTAAATTTTCATATAATTTGCTCATTGTGGTTGATTTCTATTTTGTTAACTTAGCTAAGCTAGTACTGTAGTTCCATTTTCTTGCCCTGAATAGTTTCAGCTTAGCGTGGGCCACAAGAGACATTTTGCATAGTAGCTGGAAGTGAAACAGCAGTCATATACTTTCACACTTGGAAGGTCAGTTCAGGGCATGAGGCAATGTTACGGATTATGCAAGTTGTCACTTAATCTGCTAGCTCATTTTGTCCACGCAGGGCTGCAGACAGGTCTGTATCTTCTTCAACTCCTGACAGATCCCGTTTCAACTTCTGCAACTTGTGGGTTCTGTGATAAACGACCAGCTTCTCCTACAGATCACCTCTCTCTTCAAAGTTGAACCCTTGGAACCAGGGAGAAATCAATACAGATTCCACTCCCTTCTCATGAATTCCAGTTCATCCTTGCAGTTGCCAGTTTTCCTTGCTTCCTCCCCTTGACAGCGGTGATTGACCTTACACCAGATACATCAATATCGATATCAATATCCTAGTAGTTCTGCTCCTCTGATATAACTCTAGTACTCTTATGTCAGTTTTGTACCACTAAAATATAAACTCCATGAGTAAGAAACTGCCCCAACACCAAGAACAAGGTCCGGCATATAGCAGAAAACCATATGGTAGGAACATTAAACATTTAGTGATGAACAATTTTTAAAAACAAAGGCACAAAGAATAAATATTAAGGAAGGCAAGAAAGGGAAGAGACCAATATTCACTGATGTTTTAGAAGAAAGATTCCTGTAAAAAATAATTTAGAACTGAGATGTAGGGATGCCTGGGTGGCTCAGTGCGTTAAACGTCTGCCTTCAGCTCAGGTGATGATCCCAGGATCCTGGGATTGAGTCCTGCATTGGGCTCCTTGCTCAGTGGGAAGCCTGCTTCCCCCTCTGCCTGCGACTCCCCCTTCTTGTGCTCCCTTTCTCTCTGACAAATAAATAAAATCTTTTTTAAAAATTATAAAAAGAAAAAGAACTGAGATGTGTCTTAATGGATGGGTAGGAAAAATGGGAAATATAGGTATAAAATAGCATGAACAAAACTAGGAATGAGCATGCTAAGTGTAACGTTACAATACGTCCAAAGATTAGACATTTAACCTGATAATCAGTAGGAAGCTATTACAATTTCTGTAGCAAGGGACTAACCTGAAGAAAATGGCATTTCAGGAAATTTAATCTTTCAAAAATATACTCAGTCAATTGGAAAGGAGTAATTAGAAAAGAAAGAAGATAGTTCAAGACATGTTGTCTTAGGTTAGTCCTAGATTATGATAATAGAGAATAGGAGAGGAAAAGATAAATCTAAAAATAATTGTCAAGAAAGTGATAAGGTGGCAACTGCATTAATCACTAGTGCTATTCACTGATATTTCTGATTCTTACCCTTCTAAGCACATAGTAGGATTCCATTTCCCCACCCTTTTGAAGTTAGATGTAGCCATGAAACTTGTTTTTGTCCATGCAGTATGAAGCAATGTGAAGACTCTCATTTAAGAAGGAAGCGTTTAAAAACATGTATGTGATTCTCTATCTTCCCATCTCCCTTTCTGTTGCCTAGGAACATTACAAATGGTGAAGGCCTCATTTGCCCGAGTCTCTAAAATGGACAAGAACACGACAAGAAATACCTGTTGTTTTAGGCAGCAAAGATTTTAGATAGTTTGTAACTGCAACACAACCTCACCCATTCTTACTGTGGCAGTTTTAACTTGTGTCAACAAATTTTTATATTCCCTTTAAGAGATGGAGTTTACTTTCTCTCCCTTTTTGTGTGAGCTGGAATTAATAACTTACTTCTAGCAAGTGATACCATGTTAACTTCTCAGACTAGATCATAAAATCATTGGTACTTCCTCTCTTGGATCACTCACTTGGGGAGAAGCCAGCTGCCATATCATGAGGACACTTCAGCAGCCTAATAGAAATCCACGAGCTGAGGATGAGACCTCCTGCCAACAATTAACATTAACTTGCCAAGCTTGTAAGCAAGCCACCTTGGAAGAGGATCCTGCAGCTTCAGTCAATATCCTGACCATAACCCCATGAGATACACTAAGACAGGCTGCTCTAGGATTCTTGATCCACAAAAATTTTGTGAGATAATAAATGCTTATCATTTTAATCCATGATGCTTAGGCTAATTTGAAACACAGCAATAGATAACTAATACATTGACTAATACAGAAATATATAAAAATTGAAAAGAAGGATAGGGATAAATCAAAGCTGACCCCTAGGCTTTGAATTTTGAATAATTTGGTGATACCACTGATTATAAGTTACTCAATTCCATTGGAGTTTTGAGGCAAGGGCCTTGTCTACTCAATAAACATTTGACAGAGTCTTGTAGATGTTTAACTGAACAAAGTGTTCAGAACCAAAAAGGATATTCCAGTAGAAATAGGGAGAACTCTCATCTCCTCTCTTCTAGACACTGTAGTTTTATTACAATTTTCTTAGCACTATCACATTGCTAGTACAAACCAACTGCAAGTTTAGGTTCCCTGAGTATCTTAAGATGAAAATATGTCCACAGGCCATTTTCTGATATTTTTCTCCCACTCGTTTCAACATTCATGAGAGATGTGCAGTTGTGTTAATTTTGCTTCTCTGATGATTACTATAGTTCCTATACCAAAACCACAAAAGAAAAAAGGAAATAGGGTAGGGAGAAGTAGCATAGTTGAAGAATGAATATTCTATAATGAACTGTTTCATTTAGGCTATCAAATGCAGACCAAAGCATTGTCCCACCATCATTTAATGAGTTCTAAAAACTTACCTTGCATTCTACCTTAAAAATCCTTAAATCAACCTTTACTTACAATAAATTTTTTAATTCTATATATTACCACATAATGTCTACTGAGTATTCTAAGTCTCGAAGATTTGGCTTAAACAGTGGCTAAATTCATTAGGTTTCATCTCAAATGCCTACAAATTGAGAAATATCACCATCTCAGCCACAAATTTCACACTAACAGTATATAGAAACCATCACTAAAGCACAACTTGTCTTAAAAACAAAAATAAAAGACTATAAAGTTATGATTGCTTTTTTATTAAGCTTTATTTTTAAAATAGTTTTAGGTTTACAGAAAAGTTGAAAAAATGGTACACAGGAGTAGCCCTCATCCAATTTCCCCTACTGTTAACATCTTACAATACCATATACATCTGTCACAACTAAGAAGCCAACATTGGCACATTAACTAAATTTCACACTTTATTCAGGTATCACTAGTTTTCCGTTAATGTCCTTTTTCTGCTTGAGGTTCCCAGCCAGGGTACCACATTACGTTTAGGCATTATGTGTCATCTCCTCTGGTGTGACAGTTTCAAAGACTTTTCTTGTTTTTTAAGACCACGACAATTTTGAGTACTGGTTAGGTAACTTGAAGACTGTCCATCAATTTGATTTTCTCTGATATTTTTTCTCATGGTTTGACCAGGGTTAGGGCTTTGAGGAAGAATATTGCAAAGGAGGTGAAATGTTTTCATCACATCTTATCAAGGTATACACTATCATTATGACTTCTCACTCATGTTACTATTGATCACCTGGTCTAGGTAGTGTTTGCTATACTTTTCCAATGTACAGTCATACTTTCCCCTTCTTGCCTTACCCTACCCTTTGAAAGCAAGTCTCTAAGTACAGTCCATACTCAATTTGGTGCTGGGGGAGAGAAGGGGGATCAAACTCCACCTCCTGATGAAAAATAGCTTTTTAAAATAAATATAAAACTTTCTCAGTTCCTTAAAACATATATTCATTGCCTCAAAGAATTCAATAATGCATTTTCATGCTTATTTAATATGAATCACTCTGATAGGCACTTCAGATAAGAGTTAGACACAGTCCTTTACAAGGAGTTTATAATATAATAAAGATACCACAAGAAAAATCCAAGTACTATAGTGTGTCAAAAAAAGGGAATCAAATTCAGTTCAAATAATGAAAAGTTTCAAAGAACAAGTGAGATTCAAGCAAAGCATTCAAAACTGAATAGTATTTTGACACATGAAAATTCAACATCCATTTATGATTAAAAACTGAACAAAGTGGGAAGTAGGTATAGAGGGAACTTAATGTCAACATAGCAAAGGCCATATACGACAAGCCCACAGCTAATATGATATTCAATGGTGAAAAGATAAAAGCTCTTCCTCTGAGATCGGGAACAAGAAAGGATGCTCACTCTCACCACTTTTATTCAACACAGTATTGGAAGTCCTAGCCAGAGCAATTAGGTAAGAAAAATGAAAGGCATTCAAATTGGAAAGGAAAAAGTAAAACTGTCACTAATTACAGATGCCATGATATTACATATAGAAAACCCAATGACTCCACCCAAAAAAAAAAAAAAAACTGTTAGAAGAAATAAATTCAGTAAAGTTGCAGGATACAAGATCACTATATAAAAATCAAGTGTACTTCTATACATTAATTATGAACTATCACTAAGAGAAATTAAGAAAACAATTCCATTTACAATTGCATCAAGAATAAAATACTTAGAAATAAATTTAATGAAGGTGAAAAACCTGTATACTGAAAACTATAAAACGCTAATGAAAGAAATTGAAAATGATACAAGTAAATGGAAAGATATTCTGCACTCACCGATTGGAGAATATTGTTTGAATGTCCATACTATGCAAAGCAATCCACAGATTCAATACAATCCCTGTCAAAATTCCAATGGCATTTTTCACAGAAATAAAGCAAACAGTGCTAAAATTTGCAAGCCAAAGCAATCTTGAGAAAGAAGAACAAAGCTGAAGACATCATGCTCCATGGTTGCTAACTATATTACAAAGCTATAGTAATTAAAACAGTAAGATACTGGCATAGAAACAGATACACTGGGGCGCCTGGGTGGCACAGCGGTTAAGCATCTGCCTTCAGCTCAGGGCGTGATCCCGGCGTTCTGGGATCGAGCCCCATCAGGCTCCTCTGCTATGAGCCTGGTTCTTCCTCTCCCACTCCCCCTGCTTTGTGTTCCCTCTCTCGCTGGCTGTCTCTATCTCTGTCAAATAAATTAAAAAAAAAAAAAAGAAAGAAAGAAACAGATACACTGAGGGGCATCTGGGTGGCTCAGTTGGTTAAGCATCCAACTCTGGATTTCAGCTCAGGTATTTCATGATCTCAGGGTTGTGCGATCTAGCCTGGCATCAGGCTCCATGCTCAGCAGGGAGTCTGCTTGAGATTCTCTCTCTCCCTCTCCCTCCACTCCTCCCCCTCTAACATAATTAAATAAATCTTTAAAAAAATAAAACAGACACATTGATCAATGGAACAGAATAGACAGCTCAGAAATAAATCCATACATATATGGTCAATTAATTTACAACAAAAGAGCCAAGAATATACAATGAGAAAGGACAGTCTCTTCAATAAATAGTGCTATGAAAACTTGACAGTCACATGCAAAAGAATGAAACTGAACTACTGTCTTACACCGCACACAAATTAACTCAAAATGGATTGAAGAGTTGAATGGAAGCCTGAAACCATAAAATTCCTAGAGAAAAACATAGGGGGTAGGCTCCTTGACATTGATCTTGGTGATGATTCCTTGGATCTGGTTCTAAAAATAAGCAAGTGGGACTACATGAAACTAAAAAGCTTCTTCATAGCAAAGGAAATTTTCAACAAAATGAAAAGTCAACCTACCGAATGGGAGAAACTATTTGTAAATCATATACCTAATAAGAGGTTAATACCCAAAATACAAAAACATATACAACTCAATAGTAAAACACTAAACAATCCAATTAAAAAATGGGCAGGGGATGTGAACATCTTTTTTTTTTTTTTTTTAGATTGTTTTTTTACTTGAGAGAGAAAGAGCGTGCGCAAGGGAGAGAGTACATGCAGGGGGAGCAGCACAGGGAGAGGGAGAAGCAGACTCCGTCTCAGCAGGGAGCCCGATGTAAGGCTCGATGGATCCCAAGACCCTGAAATCATGACCTGAACCGAGGGCTTAACTGACTGAGCCACCCAGGTGCCCCTAGACATTTTTCCAATGACGATATAAAGATGGCCAACAGACACCAGAAAAGATTGTCAACATCACTAATAATCAGGTAAATGCAAATCGAAATCACAATGAGGTATTATCTCACCCCAGTCAGAATGGCTAATATCAAAAAAAAAAAAGAAAAAGAAATAACAAGTGTTAGCAAGGACGTGGAGAAAAGAAAACCCTTGTGCACCGCTGATGAGAATGTAAATTCATCCAGCCACTTGGAAAACAGTATGGAGGCTCCTCAAAAATTTAAAAATAGAATTACATATGATCCAGCAATTCCACTTTTGGGTATTTATCTGAAGAAAACAAAAACACTAATTCAAAAAGATGTATGCTTCCCCATGTTGAAGTCCTAACCACCAATACCTCAGAATATGACAGTATTTGGAGACAAGATCTTTAAAGTGGCAATTAAGGTTAAATGAGGTCATTAACATAGACCCTAATTCAAAATGACTGTGTCCTTTTAGGAAGAGATTGGGATACAGAAGCTACAGAGGGTAAAGGATGTGAAGATATAGGGAGAAGAGAGCCATCTACAGGCTACAGAAGGTGTAAAAACAAACCTGTGAACACATTAATATCGGAGTTTTAAGTCTCCAGAATTGTGAAAAAATAAATTTCTGTTGCTTAAGCCACCCAATCTGTGCCATTATGTTAGGACAGCCTATGCAAAGTAATACAGATGGTTAGGAATTCTAAATGAAATCTAATTGGCAAAACTCTCCACTGTGATTTGGTATTTAAACTTTGTTATTGAATAGCATTTTCCGTTCATTAGTGAGATGGAGTAAGATGAAGTAAGAAAAAGGGTGAGAGGTGAGTCTCAGAAACAACTTTAGTTCTTTCAAGTTAAAATTTATTTCCTATAAACTGTCATTCCAACGCGAACCATAATAGCAATTTTTTCTCTTACTAATTATTTCCCCCAGAACAGTATGTAGGGATTTCATGAAGATTCTGTAGATTTCTACTGTGGCACTTTATTCACCAGGCCTCTTGATACCATTTTTCCTGACAGCAACTGCGGCAACATACCTTGCCAAACGGTCCACTACTAAGTAAAAACGTCGCCTCGAACCTCCCTTTTGCTTCATATGAGAGGACAAGCGGAAAACAGGAAATAAATTTAACGACAGTTAATAAGCACATGTCTAGGACTAAAAGTATTCCTAAACATTTTTAATTCCACTTTACAAGGGGTAGCTCTATTATTTCTTTAGTTGCACCCTCGAAGAATGTACAGCAGGGAGGTGAGACCCAGGCGCCCGCTTTCAAGAGGCAACCGAGCCCAGCTGCGGTCAGATACGGAACACCACACTGTGGGTCAGTCTGCAACACGGGAAATGTTCAGAAACACACGTAAATGGGTCCCTCGTACGCTCTTGCGGCTAGTGTCCTTTGCTTTTTCTAAACTTGTGTTTACAGAATCTTTCGGCGAGGCTTTCAGTAAAGAGTGTAAATACTCCTAAGACATTAGACCACAAAAAAGGGGGGGGGGAAAGACTGCAGATGACTGCCACCTACGCTTCAGGAACAGTAATTCCAGCGGAAGACCGAAGTCCCGGATAGTTCGTTAACAGACGAAAAATCAGCTAATTCCATATATATTAACCTACCTAAAGATTTAGGAGCGGAGAACTATATGCTTGGTATTTCGGTAACTATGGCAACCTCAAAAGTACCCTAAAGTAAACCGGAAACAAAAACTTTTCACCTTCCCAGTCGGCCGGACATTACGAGCATCAGGATTCCCTAGTCTCGCGAGAACTTTCTCACTTCCCCGTACGCGCGTGCGTCAGAATCGAAGGGCTGGGGAGCAGCCCAGTCCCCAGGATGGGCGGGGGACGTTGGAGCAAACTCTGAGAGGAGGGAAGGGCCATCTGGAAGGGGTGGAACCGTGGAGCGGCCGGGAAAGGCAGAGCGGAGTTAAAAGTCGCGTGGGCTCCGCCCCTCGCGGCGCTTCCCCGGAATAACGTCACCAGCTCTATAAGAGAGCGTGCGCGGGGAAGCACAGCCTTTTACATCCGGGAAGCGTCGGCGTTTGGGTGTATGGTTAAGGTGCGCTGTCGTGTCTTGTGCGTGGAGGTGGTAATTGGAGCAGAACTTTTTGGCTTAATTAGAATGCAGAAGTTTCAAGAGTCTTGTAGGAGTAGGTCCACGTCAGCTTTAAAAACCTTTAGGTTCGAAAACCTGCAGGGACTTAGGTATTCATTAGGTCACGAGACGGCCACGTGCAGCGCTGGGTGCGGAGTCTGAAGCCGAGCGCGCATGGGTCAGGGGCCCTCGGGCAAAGGTTCGGCACACAGGACTCCCGCAAAGCTCGTGAATTCCGCTGTCGGTGTCAAGTGGCCATCTTGAATCTACACCGCCACTGTAAATAGTAACGCCGCGTCCTCGTACTACCCCGTTCCAGAAGGTGAGTAGCATCTGGAGTTGTGCATGCTCCTCCGTTCTGGGATTGTGAATCTCCATGTGTCTTTGGGACCTGTCAGCTGTGGCAGTCTCCCTTCCTAGCCATGGAAGAGCATATTCTTGTTTATTGGCAAAGCTGTCACCATTTAATTGGTATCAGATTCTGACTTGCACAAGTAACATTCTTCACTTTTGAAAACCTGGAGGGTGCTGGGTTATTTGGCACACATGTAAGTAACTATTGTTAAAATGTTTCCAGGAAGCTGAACTGATTGTTGCGATGGATGATAGAAAACATGACAAGGTAGGTTTCTTTTTATTCACATTTCGTAGTTAGTCAGAAACCCTTAGTGCTAAGGAATTGGAAGGCCAAAATGGCCCATTTTGCTGTTACTTTGTAACTTGAAAGAGTAGCCAACTAGATAGAAAGTAATAAATAGTTGCTAAGATCTCAGCACTGTGATGTAAGTACACAGATCACAGTTTTATAAAGCTGTTTTTTTTTCTCTTTCAGATAATCAAGAAGTTCAAGGTAATGTGGGTGAAGTCCTGTTTGTTCAGAATCCTGCGGTTCACTGCCAAAAGGTGATTTTAAATCTCAACAGCTTAGGTATTGAGTGGCAAATTATGTTCTGGAAACTATCAGGGTGGTGTTTTTAATATATGTCTGAATATTTTTGCCTAACTATGGCATTTAAGTAGAAAATAAGGGAGCACTTCCTTTCTTGCTGTTAATTAAATAAAATGCTTGATTCATCTGGAGAATCTGTGTTCTCTGACTAAATGATAAGAAATGGAAAGGTATTCGTTACTACAAATAATAATAGGCTACCTCTTCTGGTAAGAGTGGTGTGGAACTAGTATGAATGAGTATCGTAGGGTATTACAGTATTTGGAGGGAAACATTAAAGCCAGGTACCCCTAAGGGACAACACAGTCATTTGATACCACACAAAAGATTAAGACTACTGTACAAGGTGAACAGCTATGCACTTTATTCACACAAATGTGCACTGAACAGTTGTGTCTTTTAAGTCGCACTTAACATTTAACAAGAAAAAGCTAGCTATAATAAAGGCATATATTATGAACCAAGTATTCTATTCAAGTTTGAGCAAACTGTAGGCTGCCTGTTAACTGTCTTTAAAGTGTCCCGACCTCTGGTCTGTTAAAATTTCAATATAAATATTGCTTACATCTGCACTAAAGTTCAATTAGAAAGGTGGCCTGTGCGAATTTTCAGTAAAGATAAAAACTGTCTCTCCTGTATTGCACATTTTCTCAAGCCCTTGTGCAGGTGTGCACTGTGTAGCTGTCATCTCTGTAGATGTAAATGCTTGAAAAGTTTTTCCTTATCAAAAATCTTAAGCTTTTAGAAAAGTTTTAATGTTCTGCCTGATACAGCATTGCAGTCCTGTAAAGTAGTAAACTATAAAGCACCTTTATGTTAGCACCAGTTTTTTACAAAAAGGACACAAGTAGACGCAGTAGGGAAAGCAGTGAAGTCCCCTTCATGTGGATTTAGCCTTTGAAGAGGATTACTTAACTCCTAATCCTCAAGTTCACACTGAACTCTTTACTGGTTTTTATGCATCCATTTCTTGGATATACAAAAACTATTTAAACCACCTAAGGGCTCTTGATATTAGCAATCATTGTCTTGTGGTGATTACTTAGCCTGAGGGGCATACCTTTTATGTTTGGGCAAAGATTTTGCATCAGGAATGTCCTGAAAGGGTACTTAGTAAGCAGCTGTCCCCTTATTGGGTTGGGAAATAGCCAAAGGGAAAAATTGCCTTTAGATAGCAGTGGAGGGAGAAAATAACTTTTGACAGTACTGGGGCACCTATTCTGAAGTTCGGATCCCACTGTCTTACCTTGGCCTCTGGGTCTGTTTGACTATTTGAAAGCTGGGGATACTATAAAATCTTACCAGCCCGTTGTAAATTGTGAGGTGTATAGCCACTTAATGCAGTCACTAGCACAAAGCTGGTGTATGAATTAAATCAGTTGAAACAAATAAGTTATTTTAGAGCTTTTTTTCCCCCCACTACATAAGCAGAGAAAGCATTTTTAATAGTGTATTTTTATTAGCTGGGACAGGATAGTGGAAATCTACATGTTTTAGTCATTACAAGAAAGTTGCAATAGATGGCACTCTAAGTCATGGTAGAACAAATGGCATGATGCCAAGGGAAAATTTTATCAAGCTATAAATGTGAAGTAGCTGAAAGTAACTGCTAGAGGGATGTTAACAAAGTGGATAAATTAGGTTATATATCCCAACGACTTGATATTCTTTACTATACGGTATTATTCCAAATTTTGCCAGGTAACTAGAATGTGTTGCCATAGTGCATGGTGCAAAGGCTTCATTCGGGAATGTATTGTGACTGATCCTGTTCTGGTCTAGGTCTATAATGGATTCCTTCACCTTTCTGACCCTTGATTTCCTCACTTGTCAAAGGCTACAGAGATTCAAGGTGGAAATTTCTCAATTTTTTGAACAAAATCTGAGCTTAATTACACAATACCACTCTTTAAGTGTAATAAAGAGTATTGATTCAATTATAAACTCTTAATCCAAATGAATAAAAACAGCCTTATTGCACAACTGATAACACAGTAATCTCTGGGGAGTGATGAGAATAAAGACTTCCAACAATGCTAATCAAGGATAATTAGTACTACACTGAGGTATCTAACAAAGAATGTTCACATCACAGATTTCTCAAGCAGCAATGGTGTACGTAATTTAAACACAACACAAAAGCAGGAACATGGCTCTCATCCCCATACGTTGGCATCTCTGGCTGAGTGCGGATGTAGAGGTTGGAAATTTTTCCAACATATTTTCTCTTCAGGTTGCCGTAGGATTATAATTTGGTGACACTTTTTATCCAGGGTACAAAGGCTGAGACTTTGGTATAGACACCAGGTGAATCCTTGGCTCCACAGCCATACCCCCAGGAAGTCACCCCATACACAACCCAGCTCTCTCCTGACCGAACACACATGAGTGGTCCTCCGCTGTCTCCCTGGCAGCTGTCAACACGTTTGTGTTCATGTAGATTTCCAGCACAGAGCATCCTTCGTGTAAACCGACCCTTATAACGTTCTTCACAGAACCTCTTGGGAAGTAGGGGAATGGCTGCTTGTTGTAGAGTTCTTGAATAGGCTCGTCCTAGTCAGACCAAATAATCTGAATTAGATGCCAGCTAAAGACCTTAGAGAAAACATTTAACAGTTACATGAACATTTAATAGACTTGAAAATAAAAGCCTTTTTGTGATACAGTGTAGTTTAAATTAGTGATAAGTAAATGGTATAGAAGGACATAAAGTGGCAAGAACTACTCTAAATAGAACGATGGCATTTCATAAGAACTGAGAAGCAAAACATTACTATATACCAAACAGGCCTAAGTTGGACCATTTGAGGTTAGTGTACTCTACTGGCAAGCCGTTCATTGTTCAGTGGCTAAAATGTATAACTGATGTTTTCCATGAGCCTTTTCTTGGATCTAAATTCCATTGTTTCTCTTGCTCCCTATTTACTCAGTTGGAATAACTCATAATAAAACATTGTATGAAATTGACTTGACTTTGTCATTTCTGCGAACTCATGTGTCTAAAGGAAGGTAAATGAACCTTCCCTCATAAATTGTAATGGATAGTGAAGCCTTCTCAGAGACTTGATTTGCCTCGTAGATACACATGGTATACAGAGATGGCATTTACTCTGATTATTGTATCATCCAGGAAATGCTTTCTTTGTGATTTATCTCAGGATTGGTCAGTTATATGCCTTTTTGCAGCTATGATATAATACAAGTATAAAGCCCATATCTTGTGCAGTGTGTGATAAAATGAGCACAGACATTTACTAAATAAAACACTGAAATTATCACATGTAGAAATACTTGATTTCAATACTTTTCAAGAGTGAAAAATGATCAGTGTTTTATTTTAATGGAGAGCAGTCAACCTATCCCTTCTTCAATAGCCATTTATGAATCAGGCACCCAATCCAGGTGAACCCTACATCTGTTTCAAGGACCACCCTGAACAAGCACTACCTGATAGTACACTGATTTAATTCTGTAGCAAGGCAATACAGAAAACTTTGCCTGAGAAGACTCTAAAATGAGTATCTTGCTCTAGCTTGGGATTTGGGAGGGTGGGATGAAGGAGAAAAAGCCGGTTGGATCTCCAAAGGGGCTCCTCTTTTGTCTTCTCTATATTTAGAGATTTCTCCATAAAATTGAATTTGATAATGGCCTTCATTACAGAAAAAGCAAGGCCATCAGGCACTATGGCCCTTTGCTGGTATAGCTATGTCTGAGTCGTGGGAAAGCTTTTTAAAATATAGCCAGCCGGGCCCAAGTGTTGGAGTAGGGTCTTGAAAATCAAAAATCCCATTTCCTCTGTCTTACTAGTCTGGAACTGAAAGTACAGGATTCTCTACCCCATAAGGCAGTTGAGCTCTGTCAATTTGTGCTAAACGTATAACAGTAACCAACAGTACCCTCAGGATACGAATCCAAATTACATGCATGCATCACACTTGGCAGAATTTCCAAACAACTAAGCCTTAACCCATTGAAGATTTTCATACCCATTGTACACCCAAAAGTATTGATAATATACATAAGAACATACCCAGGTCTCATTTGTTCTTTGTATTATCTACATTACCTGTGTCTCCCCATCCTGTTATGTAACAGTTGGAAGCGGTTTTCTGTGGCCTCTCTCTCCAGAGTGGCAAACAGGCCGGCAAAACATGGCTGCTAAATCTAACACACTGCTCTTCTGGTCCTTCTAATCGAACCAGGGCGATGTCATAGTCACTGCTGTCAGGTCGATACCCCCGATGAATCACAATGTGCTGAACTCCAATTTCTTCTTCAAATTCTTCTGGCACCAAAGTATGATAATCCCCAACCCGAACAGCATAGCTCCTTGTGCTGTTACCATACCTGAGAGGCAGAGAACTAGTAAGCGGCTGAAACAGAACTGTCAGCAGGGAAGGTGAATAGAGACACTGCAAGCCTTTCTTCCTAATCATTATCCCTTTCCAGTTCTCTGACCCCACCGCTTTCAGTTGTGTATTCCAAACCCATTTCATCACTTCATTTCACTGCTTAATCCAGGTTCCCATGTAATTGTTCTCTGAGAAGGAGCAAATGTGGAGCATGAGTGGAAAATAACAGCTAATCATTAACCTGTTATTTTCCATCATGAAAAAGGACCAAAACAGGAACAAATAGTATAGAGCAAAATTACTGTCTTGTATTTGCTGTCTTCGTTTTTCTATAATTTCCAAGATGTGAGTTCATCATGAAGCTCCTTGAGGCCAGAAATCATGGCTGGTCTAACTTTGTATCCCTTAGAGCACTTCAGCACAACCCACTTTGCTGCCCTTTCCTGTGAACTGAATGCAAACCAAAACTGTATTTTCAGGGCAACGTATATTCATTATATTCTCTCATCTCTTAAATCTCTGTCCAGACATCATCCCAGTGAGACTTCATTAATAACTGCAGTCTGCCCTTTGTCCTCCATTCCCCAGCACTCTCAATATCCTTAATCTCTCTTCTTTAACACCACTTCCTAACAGACCATCTAATTTATTGTTATCGTTATAGCTCTCAGTCTCCCTCTGCTTAAACAAGAGGCATCCAAAGACAGGGATCTTTATGTTCACTGATGACTCCTAAACACCTAACAATAGTGATGCCCTTCCTTAAGTAGAAATGCAGCATATGTTTGTTGATTTAGTGAATGAATGGATATTTTTAAAGTGTCTTTTTTCCTTAAACTATTCAATTTAAGTAGAAACAATATTTACTAGATTGATAATTCTCAGCTTGTTTTCCAACCAACATACCTTGATTGTGGCCCACTCTCCTAAACCAGAGTTTCCCAGCTTTGGCACTACTGACATATGGAACCAGATAAATCTTTGTTGTGAGAGAGAGGCTGTTCTGTGCATTGTAGGATGTTTAGAAGCATCCTTGACCTCTCTTCACAAGGTGGCCACCAAAAATGTCTCCAGACATTTCCCTGTGTCCCCTCTGGTGCAAACTGGCCACAGTTGAGAACTACATAGAACACATGATCCACCCCACTTCCTGGTTACTTCCTCTTTCTCACTTAAGATTATATAGCATCTCACTTAACCACTACTTAAAACATTCTTAATGGCTTAATTTCCAAAACCATGCCCTTTTAACTCCCTAACTTCCTTATCTGTGGTGAGCCTATTCTCCATCTCAGCCACCTACTCCCATTGTGAGACCCAGACCTGGTATTCACCAAATACTGTACATTTCTGAAGTCTTGATTTCAAGCATCTCCCACTTTTCACTTCCTGTCTTTGTAGTTTTACAGATCTACATTCCTTCAACACCATTAGACTTCCAGCCTTTAAACCCACTAGTTTTTTTCATTGCAACCTCACTCTGCTTATGACTTCCCTTTTTACCAGGCTTGGATTCCACAATCACTTTTTTGCAAAAACTCAGTCCTTCATTCCTTTTATCTGCCAAAATTCCAACTATGGTTTCATCAACTCAGCACCTACTTTGCGCTAGCATCTGACTGTGAGATGGGGAAACATACCTTAATTCCTTTTATGAAAACTTGGAAGTCTTACACTAGATACGAGACCTGTACTTGAATGTGAATTTAGAGAAGTCAGTATTCAAAACTTGGAATTTTCTAGTGACTGCCTATTTAAATACAACCTCCCACTTCCTCCTGTAAAATGACTGGAAGCTCTAAGTTGTTCAAACACTAACTACCCCTGTGTAGGGCTTGCATATATAAAGTAATTTTCTTAACTATGTTAGCTCAAAAAACTGAACAATGCACCAAAGATGATTTATCCAGCCGCCGATTGTTGATCTATAATACTAATAATTTAATACTAATAATTTTCTGATTCCTTGATTCTCTATTTCCAACCTTAAGTCATCACAGATCTTCAAAATTCAGAAAGCTTTTTATACATTGTTCGCGGATAATATACTCTTGTGGATTCCACTTCAAAATTTAAGTAAAGTTTGCCATTATTTCACATCCTGAAACAGCAAAAAGTATACTCATGGAGGAAAATCAGATTTAAATACTTCTCACTTATACTTTCTGTGTACTGATACTGTATTATAAAAATTTAGTATGCCTATTAATGTATTCAGGTTTTGAAGTAAAACCTCAAGTGATTGAACACCTTTCTAAAAAGAATAATTGCCAAGGACACCTGGGTGGCCCAGTCGGTTAAGCGTCTGACTCTTGGTTTTGGCTCCGGTTGTGATCTCAAGGTCATGAGACTGAGCCCTGAGTGGGGCTTCAAGATCCAGGTGGCGTCTGCTTGAGATTCTCTCTCCCTCTCCCTCTGCCCTTCCCACTTTGCTTCGCGTGCTCTCTCTCTAAGAAATAAATCTTAAGGAAAAAAAAAGAATTGCCAATACATCCTTGAAAGTGCTGCTGAAATGTTTCGTATATCTTTAGAATGGAATTGAAGAAATTTTCTCAAGCTCCACTGTCCAGTACTGTAGCCCATAGCTACATGTGGATATTGGAGTACTAGAAATGTGTTTAGTCTGAACTGAAATATGCTAAAAGTATAAAATATACAATGGATTTTGAATACTTAGTATAAAAAAATACTAAATATATTGTCTTCATAGGTAAGTATTAAATATCCCAATTTTTATGTTACATTTTGCAATAATATTTTGGATATACCAAGTTAAATAAAATATATAATTAAAATTAATTCAACCTGTTTGGGTTTAAGATTTATATTTGAGAGAGAGCACGCATGAGCAGGTACCACCTGTACCACTTTGAAAAATATTAATGTCCAGGTCACACAATCTCTGAGAATATTAAATTAATAGGGCTGATGTAGGACCACAGGTGATTCAAGTTCACAGTCAAGCTTGAGAACCACTACACCAAAGACTTAAGGGCATAGTGATAACTCCTGCCGCTGCATGCCTGGAATCTCACCAGGTGAAGTGAGCGTCATAAGAGATTACATAAAGGTATCAAAACACAAAACCCATACACATTACATGCATATACTGTGTTCTCAAATCAAGTAGATTTCAGCCAATAGTTTGGAATATACTCCAAATTTAGTATGCTCACCAATCAGGAGTTGATATTAAACTGAAAACAAAAATAAAATACTTACCTGAGAAGAAGAGAAAAAGCATCATTCTTGTCAAAATGAATCTATTAGTACCTACACATTTAAAGTTGTCCTAATTTAAGGAAATGGACCAGCTAAACCTAAGCAGTGATTCCCACACTCCTTTCACTCCAATTATTCTTAGAAATAATCACATGCTTGGAATTTGAAGAGCATCCAACACAAGACTGGATTAGTTAGCAAACCAAATATTTGTGCTCTACTGTCACCTCTCTTAGTGGGTGTGATTATATACACAGGGATAACACTTTGGCTGAGGTTCCCAATATGATTGTGGACTTTGAAAACATTTACTATAGTTCTAGACTTCTTAAGAAGACATACCGAGGAATCTTTTTTTTTTTTCAACATAAAAACTCTAGTTGAGCTTCTGTTACTTTGGCAGACTTTATTATATTCAAAAATGCTTCTAAAACAAACATTTTAGGTTTGGCTGACACACCATCCAGTTGTTTGTTTTGCTGAAATGCCTTCAACTCCTCCTCAAATAAAAATTGGATGAAATTGCCAGACAAGCTTGAGCAAGAAAGGATCTGAAACACAGCAGTTTTGTAAAATTCAATATCCCCATCTTTCTGAGATTCTGAAGTTTAAGAACAAAAAATTACTGGAATTAAAAATAGAGTTAATTCATGTTGCAGGGTCTTATTCTTTATGTGTCTTTTCTACATAGATTTTATCTCTTCAAAAAGTATTTTACATCAACCTGTACACATCTGCTACTACTAGAATCTGTTTTTTTATGTTTTCTCGATGAAACTCAAAAAGTGATTGAATTTGCTTGTGTAAATTGTTACAGTTGCTTAGAGAGAAGTGATCTTCTCCATAGAACCTCACGCTCTCATATGTATGTGTGTTTGTGTTGTGTGTGTGTTCAGGAAATGGTTTTAGCATGATTGATGGTATTATGTATATCACTAAAAGACCATGTTCCTAATGAACTCTACTAGATACTAGGTTATAATGGAGCATATGCTAAACACCGGACACTTTGTGTTTTTAAAAAGTGACTCCACAATCTCTGTGGCTCATCTTTATAATTACAAAGATTTAGACATTTCTGATTTCCAGAGCAACAATCTCTGACAATTTCCAGCTGCTATAGTGTTTCTAGGCAATAAATTAAAAGATAAAATCAAGTAAAGCTATATTCTTGATCAAATCGAAATTGCAGTAGAATTACAGAAAGAAGAGAGTCTTGTTTTGCATTCATTCTTTCCTCCAAAATGATGCTTGTTACCAGAATAAGCAACTAAAAGGAATTAGTGTAATATTCATGAATTTTTCTTTCAATTATTTTGCTGCACCACAATAGAGAGAGGGTCATTTCATGATACTCATAGTTTAGAGTAGAAAATATCAAAAGCAAGTAATTTATGTTATGTAAGTTTCATAGGGACTACAAAAAAACTTGATTTATTCCAAGTTTCCACTTCAAAATGCCAACAGGATATTACATTCCAAAGTCTGCACTGCATTAACACTAGGGAAAATGTGAAAAATGAGATAGAAGGCCTATAAATGGTGATTCACCAGTTACCTCAGTTACACTAATTACGTTGGCATAAAAAAGTGTTTGGGACACAGCACATGTGAAAGTTACAAACAAATTAGGATATGATTACTGGAACTCTGTCAGCCTTAAAATAAAGTACCCTTATCATGTAAAGAGACTATATAAAATGAATATGACAGGACAGTAGATTTGAAGGAACTGCATTCTGATCTCAACCTCCCAGGCCATCATTCTTAGATTATTCTGACACGAGGATTATATAAAAGAATGACTATAAAGGCAAAACAAACAAACATTAAAAGCGGTCATCCCACAGTGTAAAATAACACAGATGGTTAACAGCAATCCATGCCTCATTCAAAAATAGCTGTTAAGAACACCGGCCTATATTATCACTGTAAGAATTAGGCACCAAGGAAGGCCTGATGAACAAGAAGCCATTATAGAGCATATACAGAAGTCCAGTAGTTAAAGCAGTGGACATATAAATAGAAAAAAGCACATGAGAGCTAATTTCAAAATACGAAATTTAAGTCCCCGACCAGTAGACCTTAAATTAGACTCCCAAGGGATGCCTGGGTGGCTCAGTTGGTTAAGCATCCAACTCTTGGTTTCAGCTCAGGTCATGATCTCATCCTGGGATCAAGCCCCACATTGGGCTCTGCACTCAGCGTGGAGTCTGCTTCCAATTCTCTCCCTCTCCCTCCCATTCACTCTCTCTCTCTTTCTCTCAAATAAATAAATTAATAAATAATATATTTTAATAAAAAATAAACAAATTAGACTCCCAAGAAATCTAAAAGGAAGATAATCCCTCAGAATCTGACGATCTTGCTTCTACAGGGCAGTTTCCCTGCAATTCCAAAGGAAATTGATTTTTGCAAATTTCAGAGTTTCTGATGATTTCTGTTTTAATCCAAAGTCCTGAACCCAGGGGTACCTGGGTGGCTCAGTCGTTAAGCGTCTGCCTTCGGCTCAGGTCATGATCCCAGGGTCCTGGGATCGAGCCCTGCACTGGGCTTCCTGCTCAGCAGGAAGCCTGCTTCTCCCTCTCCCACTCCCCCTGCTTGTGTTCCCTCTCTCGCTGTGTCTCTCTGTCAAATAAATAAAGTCTTAAAAAAAAAAAAAAGTCCTGAACCCAGAAACAAACAAAATTGGGAGCTTATTCTGAATCACTAGTAAGTGTCCTTAGCTTTTTAATAGGCTTACTGCAATAAAGATGTGAGCTGTAGCCTCCTTAGGCATTGCAAAATAGGAAGTCTATGAAATCTGGTAAAGGTTACAGACCAAGTCAGATGGATATAAAACACATTTGCAAAACAATTCTCTCCCTACGCACATTAAAGGAATCTTGCATTATATCTACAGCACATCAAAATGCTGCATATCATAATCTGCTCCTCTGCTTTTTTTTTTTTTTTTTTTTAAAGATTTTATTTATTTATTTGACAGAGATAGAGACAGCCAGTGAGAGAGGGAACACAAGCAGGGGGAGTGGGAGAGGAAGAAGCAGGCTCACAGCAGAGGAGCCTGACGTGGGGCTCGATCCCATAACGCCGGGATCACGCCCTGAGCCGAGGGCAGACGCCCAACCGCTGTGCCACCCAGGCGCCCCTGCTCCTCTGCTTTTTAATCAACTGTCTTTATCTTATACTCAGCAGATAAAGGGAAGAAATTCGGAAATGACATATGGAAGGAATTATCTGTTGATCTAGGTTTAAAATACCACCATCCTCTAAAGAGTCCAACATTCTTAAATATATCCACTATCTGGCAACTGAGCCCCCACTTTCATCATGCAACAACCATTTAGGAGTCTCTCCTCTGTGCCAAGTAATATACTAGACACTTGGTTTATAAACAGAAGTGAGATGATTACTGACTTTAAGCAAGAATCTAGAAGGAGCACGCCAGGGGAGGACTAATGACATGTAAACAAACAAACCCAAACACGTACCAAAAAGAAAAGAAAAAGAAAAAGACCTTCCAGGGGACCCAAAAGTCAGATCAAAGTTTTCAACCTCAAGTAGAATTTTTGGGTAATTTCCCTACTTTAAAACTTTAAGCCTTGAACCCTGAAGTCTATAACTTTTAACAGAGACCTGAAAGACAAGGTATCTTAAGAGGAGGATAATCAAAACTGAACCTCCTGAGTTACTCTGCCCAAACTCTAAGCCCTAAGACAGGTTTCTTCAGGTTCTCATAATTTCCTACCTTCTTCTCCAGTAGTCAGTGGAAAAAAATCATCCTGAATTTCCTATTTTTGAAAATAATTATCTTTGATTCCCTTTTTTTAACCCCAACATAATAATAGCCAACATTTGT
This sequence comes from Ailuropoda melanoleuca, assembly GCF_002007445.2. Taxonomy (NCBI): domain Eukaryota; kingdom Metazoa; phylum Chordata; class Mammalia; order Carnivora; family Ursidae; genus Ailuropoda; species Ailuropoda melanoleuca. The sequence goes on along the minus strand of NC_048228.1, from coordinate 14,691,849 downwards.
TTTGAATTTTACAGTTTATAAAATACTTTCAGATGCTTAGCAGATCATTTGTTCCTCACCATGGAATGTTACTGCCTTCATTTTACTGGTGGGAAAACTGAGGCTCTTAACAGGCTGAATAAATTAAGCAGTTAAAATTGAAGGAAAACTGTGACCTTGGTCTCAATGGCCAGATCCAAGTCTTTTGTTACAAAGTACCAAGTTCTACTGATTTCAGTCACAGCGGCTCTACCTTCTCTCCTTCTCTACCTTCTGTCTCTATTATGATAGCCTTGTAATCAGTCTCCCTCTAGGTCCTACCATAGTGAGTCTTAATCACTTGGTAACATGGACCAATTCGAGTCACTCTCCAGAAGCATGTATGCAAAGACTTTTCATGTAATTTTAAGCTCAATCACAGACCCCTGGATTAATAATTTTGCTTTACCTCCTCAGATTTATCCTGTACATCTCCTAAAACTCCTCTTTGATCGCATTTCAAGTCTCAAAAACCTTTAGTGTTTCCCACCACCTAGTGATTGAAAGAGAAATTCACTATCCTGGCATTCCAGCCCTTTCCTGATTCTCTACTGTAAGTCCACTACCAAAACTCCAGATCACTATCTTAATAACTGCCACCGTTCAAATACGTCTCATGTTTTTCACCACTATGCTCTCAACATTAGATATTGTCCACCTTCCGCCTCTACCAATCCAGGAATCCAACCTCTGTGCTCGAACGTAGTTCATGACAGAACTTACTCTTCCTCCCGCATACAGCCCACTCCATCTTGGAATAGTCCTAGTGTTAAAGAAATAAAAAATAAACAACTCTATGCGAAAATGAAAATTAGTTTTTCTCCCATTAACATCTGTGGTATCTGAAGCAACAGGTAACAAATCTAATTCAATTCCACACAACCTCCCCTGTCTGTTTGCCTTCCCTGGTGTATCGTGTCATTGTTTTCATGATGCAGCACCTAGAACTGAGCACAGTTCTCTCTGTCTGATAGTGACAATGCTTTTGTCTCTGACAGTAGCTTGAGCACCGTAAGACTAGCAAGGCTCATCGCTGCTGTCTTGCCCCTGTTCTGTCAGTGCTGCCCACGACTGATTGACTCTGTGGGCAACTGCATTACATCATCGATGTGTAAGAAGGTTGCAGGACTCTAAAACTCATGAGCTCTTTTTCACTTGTGCAACGCGTAAGCCAAGTTTCCTGGAACTAAAGTCAGCATTTTACTTCTTCCTTATTCCACACTGCTTGTTAGAATCAGCCTATCAAGATCTTTTGCCATCATGGATCCTATCTCCAACATGTGTCCCTCCCAATCTTCTGGCATCCAAAAATATAATTAATTTACCACCGGTGTCTTTTTTCAGTTTCGTGATTAATATGTTGAAAAGGACATGGATGAGTATCCTGTCAATTCCAGTATATTCTTCCTCATCATCATTCTTTAAACATCCAGATCATATTCTATTTTACCCACTAGGCAAGTGGGTCTTAACCATTAGTGTTCTTAAGTATCATCAGAGATGCTTGATAAAAATGCCAACTCCTGAGGCTCAGCTCCAAAGATTCAGTAGATCTCGGGTAGAGGCCCAGGAATCTGGACTTTTGACAAGCTGCATGTATCTAATATTGTGGTAGAAAGACCACACTTTAAAAATGGTGCCCTGAGGTGCCTAGGTGGCTCAGTTAGTTAAGTGGTTAAGCGTCTAACTCTTGGTTTCAGCTCAGGTCATATTCTCAGGGTCGTGGGATAGGGCCCCACCTCAGACTCTACACTCAGTTCAGAGTCTGCTTGTCCCTCCCCGTCCCACCCCCTCTTACCCCCTTGCCCTCCCAACCCTGTGCACTCTCTCATTCTCTCTCAGAAAAATAAAATCTTTTTTAAAAAATGGTGCCCTAAACTTTTTTTGATACTATCATATCAGCAATATCAATGTCTCCCTACTCTGGGTTCCTATAACTACATTAAAAACTCTTATCATAGCAACCATCCTTATCTGTCTTGTTCTCCACTATATCTCTAGTGCATGGCATATTCCTGGGAATACTAATTTTTTGTTAAGTTAATGGATGAATATAATCTTTATTATCTGTTCTGTTCATGTAACACATGAATGTATTAAACCCACTGGTATATACATGAACACTTAAACTCAATTATTATCCCAGAAATTGCAAAGGCTATATAAAATATAGATCTGTATCCCCTGTACACTTTACACATGGAAGATTACTCCATAAATATATATCAAAATAGATAAGAGGAACTTACTAGAGATCCTAGAAAAAAAAAGATACATGAGAACTTGGCATACTACATAGTTGTGATAAATAATTGGGTAAAAAATATAATGTTCGATAAAAAGTTCTGGTAAACTATCCATGAAAGTATAAAGTTAGGCTCCTTTCTCATACCATATATGCAAAAATAAACTAAACAGATTAAAAACCTAAACACAAAAAGCAAAATTGTAAGTTTTCTTAGTGAAAAACTAAGATAATATCTTCATCATGTGGGGCTAGGAAAGGATTTTTTAAATAAAATACAAAAACTTTTATTAAACTTAAAAAACTGACACACTTAAACATATAAAATTAAAATATCTTTATAAGAAAAAGATCTTAAACAAGTGACAAGACATACCCAAATTGAGAAAAGGTATTTGTAACACATAACAACAAAGACTGTGTACACAGAACAAATTTTTAAAATCAATTACAAAAAGACAATCCAACAGAAAAATAAACAAAGGATATAAACAAAGAATTCATGTAAGAGAAAGACACTAATCAGGGAAATGGAATTAAAAAGAAATCCAAAATGTCTAAGACTGGCAAAAATTAAAAATGTTGATAGTATCACATTGAGGTGGGGATTTGAGTAAAGAGGGATTACACACTGCCAAGATATAAATGGATACAATTACTTTAGAAAGTAAATTAGTAGTGTCAAGTGAAATTGAAATGTGCCCATACACTAGCAAAATGCTCCCACATATATGTACCCAATGAGACATAGAATGGATATCTACTACCACATTGTTTTTTCATAGTGAGAGAATGGAAACCACCTAACTATCCATTAGTAGGGGAATAAATAATCTGTGATGTAGTCTTCCAATAGGAGTTAAGATTCACATGGTGGTTAAAGTGAACAGAATCTATATGGACAAATTACAAATATACAGTGAAGTCTTATGATATCACATATGGAAAAATATAAAACAAATTTTCCCAAAACACATCTTCTCTGCTCCCTATATTTGCTTTAATACCACAGTAGCAAGTAGCTTCCTGAAGGCTCTCTTTGCACCTTCTGTTACCTCCCCACTCCACAGTGCTATTGGCACAGATAAGGAAGACTGGTAGCCTGGCTCTGTCACCCCAAGTTTCTAGTATGCTACAGAGAAGGAAGGGATTAGAAGAACTGGCAAATAAGAGCCCAACTGAGTTGTCTGGAAAGGTGGACACATACCTCTTGAAGCAGTGTGCCGCTGTAAGGACCCAGCAGCTACTCAGGAGGGTGGCCCCACAAAGGAGCCTGCCATCTCCATGGGATGACTTTAGCCTGAGGGACACTTGCCAAGGCCAACCGCCCCTAAGAAGAAAGTAAGCCACTTAAGTCCATATAAGGTAAAAAAAAAAAAAAAAAAGCAAAGAAAAGCTTCCATTAAAACAATGACTCAGAAGGCTTGCAGGTGGGAGAAAAGCAGTATAAAAGAGACCCTACCATGCAAAAATCCCTTCCTACTTTGAAAATGGTGCTCTTAGAACTCTGAGCAGGCACACTGAAGATTTGTTTATAGGCATTTGTAGGCATCCCACCTATCTCTGACATTCATGGAATCAAGCTGAGTCTTCTTTATACTTCATTGTTTGAAGCACATTTTCTCTCCCCACCACCTCACCCAGGCAGTTTAAAGAAGTATTTAATAAGTAAAGTACTGGTTTTCCATTAGTAAATGCAACAAACAAAAAAATTACATTAAAAAGAGTCAAGTCCAAAACAAGTATATTCTAAATTAAACAGATTTTATAGTTACATATTTTTTTCAGAACTCCTGTTAAATTAGTTTCTGCCACATAACTTTCAGCAACATATCTATTTTATAAGTCAGAGGATAGCGATCTAAGAATATGGTCTATATAAAGTTAAGGTAGGTCAAAAAAATGTGACATCTTCAGTGTAATCTGTATTTAATTTAGAAAATTAAGTAAGTAAAATAAATCCCTTACATAATAGTAGAAAAACCCCAATTTGTAACACTATATTATAAAAATAATTCTGTACTATGGAAAATCTCCTCTGAAGAACATTTACCTTAAAGAATTTTTTCCTCCAATGATCCGCTTCTGCCGACGGTGCAGTAATCTCACGCCACAAACAGCAGAGAGGGATTCTGAAGCAGACAGAGGTTATTAATCAGACTATCATATTGCTGTTAGTGGGGTAAAGACACAAATGACACATTCTCTTGCTGCTTCCTTCTCTATTTTAAAATGTCTTCTCAAATTATAGGATACTTTTTCTTATAATAAAAATTAAAAGTCTTCTAATTTAACCAAGAATTCACAAGCAGATCAGGAACTTGAGGAAGTTTCCCATCTTCAGCTTGGACCCTGCCCAGTACGTCATCCTATAGGTGCCTACATCTCCTCCTCTGCCGATTTCAGAGACTGTTTCGGAGTGCAGGGACATTAAAACAAAACAAGAGAATTGCAAAGGAGATACTGGTCTAAATTACTTGCTTTTCATACATAACATCGCCAAGCCATGTCTACAAAATGTAACTTAAAGGAGCAAAGCACATTCTCAGAATGGCATTCTGATCTAAATTCACATTTGCATTTACTCATATAGCATATTAATATAGGGAAAGGGTTTACTAAGGAGTCTCAGTGGCATTTAAGGGAATACAGTCAAACTTCCCAAGATAACACTCGATCAAGAGCATAAAAAAAGAATTAAGAATTAAAATATATGAACAAGTGGTGTACAAAAGAAAGTATATAAAGGTTGACTGTTTCAAAAATAATTTTAGAAAAGGAGGAGAATCTCTATAGGAGTATTTTGTTTCCTTGGTTAAGTATATGTTACAAAATATAGATAGAGGGGTGCCTGGGTGGCTCAGTTGTTAAGTGTCTGCCTTCGGCCCAGGGCATGATCCCGGGGTCTTGGGATCAAGCCCCACATCAGGCTCCCTGCTCCGCTGGGAAGCCTGCTTCTTCCTCTCCCACTCCCCCTGCTTGTGTTCCCTCTCTCACTGGCTGTCTCTCTCTCTCTGTCAAATAAATAAATAAATAAATAAATAAATAAATCTTTAAAAAAAAAAATCCATAGATAGATACTGTTTTTCTATCTGTGTAAGAAGAGAAGGCTGAGAATTACACCAAGACCACGAAAATCTAGTCAACGCTAATATTCTCCCATAATAATCAGGTAAAAGAGAGCTCAATAAGGAATCAGTAGTTATTTCTTCAGAGAGAAAAAGGTTCAACAATGTCTACCACGATCATTAATTTGCCAGATGATCTCAGAGGCATGCTGTCAAACTTTAATTCTCATCTCTTAGGGTATGAGTCGTCTAGATGACACCGCAAATTATAAGATATTAGAAAAACATAAGTTTCAAATAATGCTCCAAGTCAGGTCAATGTATATAACACCAAAATAAAGAATGATGTAATTAATACTGAGCAAGCAAACCTGAAAGTTTACATCATCCTGGGGCAAGGAACCAGATTGCAAAAATGTAAAATCTATTTAAAGCAGCAAAATCCACTGTTACAAAAAAAAAAAAAAAAGAAAGAGAGAAAGAAAAAAAGAAAACAAAATGAAGTTCATTTATAAAAGGATCCCATCAGATAACCAATAACCAATGGCTTGAATTTGAATCCCCTTAGAGAAGTCACTAGGGAGGTGTCTGGGTGGCTCAGTTGGTTAAGCGGGGGACTCTTGATTTTGGCTCAGGTCATGACCACAGTCATGAGATGGAGCCCTGCACTGGGCTCCGCATTTAGCGCCAAGTCTGCTTATCCCTCTCCCTCCCCCCCACTTGTGCTCTTTTTCTCTCTCTCTTAAATAAATAAATAAAATCTTTTAAAAAAAAAGAAAGAAAGAAAGAAAGAAAAAAGAAAAAAAGAAGTCGCTAGGTCTTGAGCCTCAATACAAAATCAATAGGTTAATAAGCCAGATTCAGTAATCCAGCCGGTCTAAGATGAAATCTTTTTATTTGAGGTATGGTAGCATTGGAACCATGGAAATATATCAAAATAAGTACTGCTACAACTCTAGGAATTTATGAAAACAAATGTATAAATAATGAAATAAATATGGTATTTCATACTTTAAAATAGGTTTACAAAGGAATATCGTAAAAACATTTTACAATTATTGAATTTTTGTTTTTCTACTGCTTCAGAAATTTGACATAATCCAAAGAATTAGTTATATTTAATTTTTGACTGTAGTTTAAATTATTGAAGGGAATTTAATAAGTTAAGGTATAATTAATACTTATACATAAGTATACTATTTAATAATATTAAATATATAATATGATTTGGTAAGCCAATTATATATATGTGTGTGTGTATGCATATATAAAACAAAGCACAAAAGACTATATGTACTCTTCACACTCAGGAGCTCCTCACACAGAGAAGAATCATATTAACAACATCCAATTTATTTTTGCATTGTCCTTAGCAATTAGAAGATGTTAGAAAATGAGAATGCTCAAATATAGACACCTAATTTTCAGAAAGTCCAATGCATCAAAACTATGAACTTTCAATACACATAAAGAGGTGATTATTCTTTTCATAAAATGTAACCATAGTTTTCTATAAAATAGCTACTTTTTTTATTTATTTAAAACAGTAGTTGTTTCATAAAAGTTACTCTCAGCTTTCAAGGACCTTTCTATTTAAGTATAAAACGTCTATTACAGTATTATACTGGAAGATTATTTCTGATTTTCCTTAATATTTTTAAATTTCAGAGAATAAACTCTACAAAAGATAATTTTCTTTTTGCAATTACTTTTAAATTTATCCTCGTTGTTTAAAATATTAGTAAGAATGGAAGAAGTGCCTTTCTGTGATTCATCTTCAAATTTTCATTTCTTGGGGGGCCTGGGTGGTGCAGTCAGTTAAGCATCTGACTCTTGATTTCGGTTCAGTTCATGATCTCAGGGTGGTAGGATCAAGCCCCACATTGGTCTCTACACTGAGCGTGGAGCCTGCCTGAGAATCTCTCTCTCCCTGTGCCTCTCCCCCACCCTCCTCTCTCTCTCTCTCCCTCTCTTAAAAAAAAAAAAATCATTTCTTTCTTTTTATGAAGTAAATGTCAATTCTAAATCTTCAAGAATACCAACAAGTTTGACAGTTTTACTATATCCAGAGAAAGAATGGTACAGAAACGGCTGAGAATGTCAAAAGGGCATGGTGCCCAATCCTGTAAACCCACTCCTGCCCCGAACTCTGCTCCCCATGTAAGCTCCATCCAGTCAAGTTTGTCAGGAACCACTGCCTCCAAATATGAACACAGATTCTATGTAGTCTTATGGAAGGAGATTTTTGTTATCAAAGTACTGCTTATGCTAATGAAGTTAAAAGTGCTCTGACTTGCACAGGCCCCAGAAAAGGTCTTACCTCTATTACTGTCACCTGCTGCCTTCTTGCTGAAATAATCACAAATGACTCCTGCGTCTTCGCTGTGGCGGCAGTTATGTCTTCCAATATCTTGTTTGATACAGTCAGCCAGGGACCTCTCGTTTCCTGTGCACTTCACATTGTCCACATGGATGGGTCCTTTTCCTTCCCCAAAATAAGCCATGGTTCTTGCTCTGGCAGGGCCCCTGGGAACACAGCATTCTTGAGGATGTGGAGAACCAGACAATCGTACTTTTGAATACATCACGATATATAGTCTCATTCGATTAACTCTTAAATATGAAAATTAGCATCTATGTGTGCTAAAAAATATTTATTTCATGACTGTCAAAAAAAAAAAAAAGCTTGAAAGAGGTAATAACTATACCTTCTCTGTTTTCCTACCCCAGAGCTTCCTTATTGCATCAGTTAGTTGCCTCTAATTTAGCTTCTGCTGACAAAGTCACATTTAATGGCATGTCAGAAATTCATGATAATCTTAAACTCTAGTTTAAGCAGGAAAAAAATCATCTCAAAATTTTCTTGTAGAGATAACACTCTTTTAAAGTTTGTTGAAACTGCCAAGAAAATTATGAGGTTAAATAATAGCTTAGGGAGCCAAAAATTTTAAAGCCTACTTCAGAAATAAAAAAGTCAAATTAAAAAAAAAAGTCTAATTTTTAACAGAGAAAGACAAAACCAGGAATCACAAATAGAAGAAAGACTTATTTTGGTATGTTACTTTTTTGTTGTTGTTTGTTTTTAATTACACAGTACTTCTTTTTAAATACCCAAATACAAAAGCTTTTTTACTGAAGTATTTCAAAAACTAACACCATATTCAAAACTCAATTCTTGATAAATTAATGGCAAAATTATGAAAGGTGAAGTTTTAAATTCTGAATTATAAGTAAAGTATCCTTACAACCTCAAGTTAGGGAAAGACTTATTAAAGAAGGATATACTTTAAATTAAAGAACTAATAAATTCAATAAAAATTAAGAATGCTACTTTGTTAAAAAAACCACCCTAAGGAAAACTAAAAGATAAGTTGAAAGGTTGATGCATATATTTGTAATACATACTTATAAATATATTTTTTGGTGACTACATCCAATAGAGGGGACTATCATACAAAAAAAAAAAAAGAAGAATTCTCAAAATTCATTAATTTTTTAAAAGAAAACCTAACAACGCAAGAGAAAAGTAGGCAAAAAGACAGGTTTTAAATCAAGAGAAATCAACTCATTAAAAATGACAATCTGTACCAGATTTCTCACATCAAAATACATTGTACATAACTAAGATAAAATTATTATACTTTTCTTATACTTACGTAGGAACTCCAGCAAAGTCGTTTACTGATATGGATTCTCTGATAAACTCATTTGAATGACCCGCTTCAGTGATGAGACCTGGCCTCACGTGCTTGTGGTTGGCAGCACATTTACTTCAGAACTGGTACAGCTAACTAGTAACTGCTACTCTGACATAAAGTGCAAGTAAAAATAAGGTTTAACTTATTATAAATGTTTATAGTCATGAAGACCCCTGTGCCCAGATGACTCTAACAGTACTCTTAGAGTAAACCTTTTTTATTTTTTATTTTTATTTATTATTTTTTAAAGATTTTATTTATTTATGTGACAGGGAGACAGCCAGCGAGAGAGGGAACACAGCAGGGGGAGTGGGAGAGGAAGAAGCAGGCTCCCACGGGAGGAGCCCGATGTGGGGCTCGATACCATAACGCTGGGTTCACGCCCTGAGCCGAAGGCAGACGCTTAACGGCTGCGCTACCCAGGCGCCCCTGTAGAGTAAACCTTTTTTAATATGAAACTTATTTATTGATTATAGAAGTAATAAATGCTCATTGTATCAAACTTACAAAACGAAAGTATATAAAAAAAATCCCAACGACACACTGCTAACGTTTGGGTATATTCCCTTCCTGTACATATTTATGGGAAAAATACTAATTAATTTTACTGGTTAAAAAAATTCATTGTACGTATCAGTGGATCTCAAACTTCAGAGGACTTAAAAGGCCACTTGGGTTGAGTGAGTGAGCATATCACCAGTGGGACTTAGAATCTATTTTTTTTAATAAGCCCTACATGATTCCTATTCAGGAAGCTCTGCATCAAACTTTAACACAGGGGCTCCTGGGGGGCTCAGTCTGGTAAGCGCCTGACTCTTGATTTTGGCTCAGGTCATGATAGCAGGGTCTTGCGTCAGGTCAGGCTCTGTGCTCAGCATGGAGTCAGCTTGAAATTCTCTCTCCCTCTGCCTCTGCGCCCCTCCTCCACCCCGTGTGTGCACACGCTTGCATGCTCACTCTGCCTCGAAATAAATAAAAACCCCTTAAAAGAAAAACTTTAACATAGAAAAATTACAGTTTATTTCCCTGCTGCTGCACATTTACTTTTAAAATTCAAGACTTCTTACAATTATAGATATATACTTAAATATAAATCTTTGTGGATAGCTTAGATTTCTTCCCAGAAGTAGAATTTTTGTTCAACAGGAAAATCATTTTTTAAGGTTCTGGATATATATTGCTGAATACAGGGCAAGTCTTCGGAAAGCAAGTATTCATTACATATAACTAAAATGTGATTATTTAGGGGCGCCTGGGTGGCACAGCAGTTAAGCGTCTGCCTTCGGCTCAGGGCGTGATCCCGGCGTTATGGGATCAAGCCCCACATCAGGCTCTCCCTCTATGAGCCTGCTTCTTCCTCTCCTACTCCCCCTGCTTGTGTTCCCTCTCTCGCTGGCTGTCTCTATCTCTGTCAAATAAAGAAATTAAAAAATCTTTTTAAAAAATGAGATTATTTAAAGAACAGAGTTTTTTCTGTTTTATTTGGTGTATCATACTTCTGATCTGTCTGGAATTTATTTCTTTTTAGTGTTAGTAAGGGATCTAGCTTGATTTTTGTCCCTAAGGTCACTGTCCTAATAACTTTCCCTACTGATTTGAAAGGCTTTTTAATTTAATTATTTATCATGATTACATGTACATAAGCCATTTCTTGGTCTTTACAGTTCAGTAACCCCCAACCTTGGCAACACATTTAAATTACCTTTGGAAGCTTTTAAAATATAAGCAGAACCTGAACCCGCCTGATGTCAATTAAAGCAGAATCCACAGGAATGGGGCTGGGCATGGGTAATATTTTTTTTAACTCTCAGCATTATTTTAACTGTACAACCAAGGTTGCTAACCACTGGTGTAGTTAGTGTCATTGACTTCTTTCCTGTTCCTGTGCCACCACCACATGGATATGATTTCAGACGAGCCCAGCAATCAAGTCTCTCTCCCCACCACCACCCCCTCCAAATACACCAAGAGAAAGAAAGGATTTTTATGAGGACAGCATTTAATGGATAGAAAATTTCTATTTTGTCTTCCCTTCAGCGTTGTGGCGCATCGCTTATTAGCTCTTCTACCTTTAGTAAAGATTTACCTTTTTTCACGTGGGTCTCAATTCTTGTGATTATTCCTAGTCATTTCTTTGTTTGGTTTTTGTTTGTTTTTGTACCATCTAAATGATGTTTTTTCCCTTTTTATTTTCTACCTAGCTGATAGGAGCTGTTGCCTTTTAAGAATATTTGTGCTTTACATGATTACACTAATAAGCACTAGTGTCTTTCCCATTGATTCTCTTGGGTTATTTAGGTGGAATATCATATTCCTGGGACAATTTTGACTTCCTTTTCAATACTGATACCTCAACGCTTAATGACAGTGGGAACTTCAGACAGTACTGAGTCAATGCAGTAATAGCAGGCACTCTTGGTTTGTTCCTGTTCGATGTAGTTTTATTTTATTCTAAGCTTCCTAATAGATATAAGGAAGGAACAATGATTCTTAAAATGTAACTTTTTACCATTACTAACTGATCATATTTGTTTTCATTTATGGATGACACACTAGAATACATTAATTGCAATAGATGAGATGGGGTATAGTTTTCTCTCTGTGTGTGTGTGTACTTAGACTATCTAGTCTTGAAATCAATTTATATTAGCCTCATTAAATGAATGAAAAGGTTTTCATCTTTTTCTTGCTCTGCAACAATGTATATAACTTGGGACTTACCTGAACCGAAGATTGGTCAAAACGCTTGACCAATCTTCCATGATCATTAATCTATTGGGGTTTTCTATCACTTTTCATAATTACATTTTTTGTTGAAAATGTGGTTTCCCAGATAATTGTCCATTTCACCTAGATTTCCAAATTCATTAGCTAACAGTAATTCACAGTACTCTTCTATAAGTTTTTTAACCTTCCGTGTATCTGTGCTTACATACCTTTTCTTTCCTCCAAAGTTTACTTGTATTCTCTCTCCTTTTTCTGAGTTGAAATTGCCACAGGTTGCTTATTTTAGTAATCATTTTTTTAAACATTTTATTTGTTAGAGAGAGAGAGAGAGCACAAGCAAGGGGAGAGGCAGAGGGAGAACGAGAAGCAGACTCCCCGCTGGACAATGAATCCAACTTGGGACCCGATCCCAGGACCCTAAGATCATGACCTGAGACCAAGGCAGACGCCCAACCAACTAAGCCACTCAGGCTCCCCTTTAGTAATCATTTTTAAAAATAGAAATAATTGCTGATAATGTGGGTGTGTACTGTAAAGCAACCTGAAATTCAAATAGTCATAATTCGAAGAAAATAAGAAATTAATAGCATTCTGAAGTTAAAATCCCAGGTGATTCTCATAAGTTTGGGAGGTGAGGATAACAAGTAACAGTATGCACAATGTCTTGATATTTTTCAGCAAGAGAAACTTACAGATAATAATTTTTGAAATTGGTAAGAAAATATCAGCATGTTTGCTAAAAATATAAAGACAACTTCTAGTAAAACAATAAGAATGCTGAATGTCGAACCACTAGAGAGAGAATGAAATAGAAAATTGGGTTGCTTGCAAATCAAAAAACAGAAGGTTACACAAAGAACAGAAAAACAGCATGATAAATACCATAGACGTACAGGACAGGTAGAAGTAAACATATAGACTTAGACAGAATTAGACTCATTAAATAAACAGAATTAGACTCATTAAATAAAACAAAGGATGATTTCTTAGAAATTTATCAATTTAAGCACTTAAACAATGTACCATTTTAGATACATCAACAGATAGAAATTAGAGAACATTTAAACTAATAAAAGTGCGTGATTAAATAAAGACATTCTCAACAATATAGTAGAATCTAAAAAAATTTCCTGTGACTGTCTTTTTTTTACAATTAAGGACTGTGTCGTCTTTAGAAAAAAGGGAAGAGACTTCCCACTGGGCTGTGGGCATGCAGTAATTCACAGCAGACAATTTCAAAGAGATAATAGACTCCAATATGTTAGTCAGCCTTTAAACTGGGCGTTCAGTGCTCCTAGAATAGAAGATGACTTTCCCAGTCATATGGGCTTGAAGGGAATCAATATTCAGATTCTCAAACTACATGTGTATTCTCACCTAAAACTGAAATCGAAATCAACTTCTCTTTCAAAATTTTCCTACTACACAAAAGGAAGACATATTTTTCACTCATCCCAAATCCTACCACAGTGCATTGCTCCAAGATTTAAAAGCCTCCCAAGTGGACAAAAGAACAGTTCAAAATATATGATAGTGATGAAGCCTCCTTTAACAAGCACCATAAACCCAACCCATCAATCTAAGTTAGAAATGGGAGCTTTATTCAGCTTTTATTTCCTATGTTTAATAATTTTTTAATCAAACTTTTGTTTTTGTTGTCTTTAATCAGTTGTGTACTAGAAATCATAAAATCCAGAGAACCTGTCAGGAGGATTTAATTTCTCTCTCTCTTGCTCTCTCCATGTGTGTTCACAGACAGACACACACACACACACACACACACACGTGTAAGTATGTATATATGTATATACTCACATACAAACATTTTTTAAAAGCATAATAACATTAGGATTCTGTGGAGAAGGAACATTTTAAATACAATTTCAAGGAAAAAAAGGAACGATGTAAAATTTCTGAAGGTCAAAAAAGAGCTTGTTCATGTATTTTTTAAATAGATGACAGAGAGCATCAAGTCACTATGATACTGATACTCCATTGGATTATAATTAAGAGTGATATAACTGTTCTATTTTTAAATGTCATACACAAATATGCCAGAAATTAAATCCTTTGCAACAATTTAATTATAAGATAAAAACGAGATATACTTAATTTTAGGTCTCTACTAACTCAGTAGGGACACACTATTTTGTAGTTTCTTTTAAGGGATACTACAGTAAATATGCAGTTTAAGAACAATGCCATCTTGAAAACATATGCTAATAGATTCAAAGTTCAAATACAACAGAATTTCCATCACAATTATTTAGTCTATCTTAAAAAGTGTAACTGATATCAACACATTCTCTCTCTCTCAACCCTCTAAAAATACTATGCTGATCTGCTGGACTTGATATATATTATATTATATTATATTATATTATTATATTATATCATATCATATCATATTACAGATATTATGTAACTTGTAATACATAATAAAATAATGCCTTTTACTTTCTGTTTACTCTAAGGATATCAACATTAGTTACCATTCATATTTCCTGGTTTTTGTTTATTCATTTCTGTTTCTCCCATTGTGGAAATGCTTTCTTTTTTTTTTTTTTAAAGATTTTATTTATTTATTTATTCGACAGTGATAATTTATTCGACAGAGACAGCCAGCAAGAGAGGGAACACAAGCAGGGGGAGTGGGAGAGGAAGAAGCAGGCTCATAGCAGAGGAGCCTGACGTGGGGCTCAATCCCATAACGCCGGGATCACGCCCTGAGCCGAAGGCAGACGCTTAACCGCTGTGCCACCCAGGCGCCCCTGGAAAAGCTTTCTAATTCTGTTTTGATTCTCAGTATTTCCAAGGATGAAGCCTCACATATAATATAGCTGGCTGGGGGACAGATCTCTGGAACTCCTACTAATAAGACCCAAGCCTTTTGACAGCTTAAAAGTTTTCTGGATTGATTTCTATAAACAAATGCCTTATTAAAGATTTTTAACAATTCAAAGTAGACCTAGGGGAAAAAATCTACTCTAGTCACATGCTTGTTTACAATTATNCTTAACCGCTGTGCCACCCAGGCGCCCCTGGAAATGCTTTCTAATTCTGTTTTGATTCTCAGTATTTCCAAGGATGAAGCCTCACATATAATATAGCTGGCTGGGGGACAGATCTCTGGAACTCCTATTAATAAGACCCAAGCCTTTTGACAGCTTAAAAGTTTTCTGGATTGATTTCTATAAACAAATGCCTTATTAAAGATTTTTAACAATTCAAAGTAGACCTAGGGGAAAAAATCTACTCTAGTCACATGCTTGTTTACAATTATATATATGTTATTATATGAAATCCATTTCCCCAGTGGGAAATTATAAAAACATTTAAGTATGTTTACATTGAACAAATATTCAAATTATTCTCACATAAACATTTTTAGATGGTAAATTAGAGATTATGCACTAAAAGATTATCCAATTTGTTATTATAACATTAAATTACTGATTTACTTATTAAGAGTTTTTTTTTAAGATTTTATTTATTTATTTGTCAGAGAAAGAGCACAGCAGAGGGAGAAGCAGGCTCCCCGCCGAGCAGGGAGCCCAACACAGGACTCAATCTCGTACCCTGGGATCATGACCTGAGCCAAAGGCAGATGCTTAACCAACTGAGCCAGCCAAGCATCTCAAGAGACTTTATTTTAAAGAAACAATTACAGGGCACCTGGGTGGCTCAGTAGGTTAAGCATCTGCCTTTAGCTCAGGTCATGATCCCAGTGTCCTGGGATCAAGCCCTGCATCAGGCTGTCCACTCAGTGGGGAGTCTGCTTCTCCCTCTCCCCTCACCCCACTCATGCTCGTGCTCTCTCTCTCTCCCTCTCTGAAATAAATAAAACCTTAAAAAAAAAAAGAAACAATTACAAATAAGATCTTTCAATGCTTTTCTTGATAATTCTTACAGAAATATTATTGAAATTTGCTACAAATTGTGTTCACTTAATCTATATTATTTCTTACCTAAATTCACCATTTCAGTTAAATGTAAAATGGACTAATTGATGATAAGTAAAAAGCAATGAAAAATGTAGAAAGAAGCCAAGGTGAAAATGCATTGATGGATATGCTTATGAACTTTTTCTCTCTTTAAACTTGACTTAGACACACAATTAAAGGATCAAATTAGATCTTTCCCTTCATATTTCCAAAGATAATACTAGGTTTCCTGGATTATTCTAATAAAAATACAAAAGTATGGCAAAGTAACCAGTCTCAAACAGCCATATACTTTCGTGGCTGATTTTGGATAAATTCACAGTGAATGCAATGTAAGAAATATATATATTTTTTCAAATAAAGAAAGGAGTGTTAGATATGCAGTGAGCAAAGGAAACTTAAATCATTGGCGAAGTTCACCTAGACATCTAGACAACCAATCTGAATACTGAAAATCTGTATCACAAATAATGGACCCATTTACCGTAAGACAACCGGAATTGCAGCTAGGTCCAAAACTGAGCAGTAAACTGAAGTAGTATCTGGGTAACCAAAAACAAACTTTGAATTAAAAAATTAGAAAAGGCATATGAATTTTTATTAAATTAGAAATACTATTTTTTAAAGATTTTATTTATTTGAGAGAGAGAGAGCACACACATGGGGGGAGGGGCAGAGAAGGAGGGCAGAGGGGGCGGGAAAGGGACAAGCAGACTCCACCAGAGCATGGAGCCCAAGGAGGGCTTGATCTTACAACCCTGAGATCATGACCTGAGCCGAAATCAAGAGTCGGATGCTTAACCGACTGAGACACCCAGGCACCCCAAATTAGAAATATTTTTTTTTAAGAGATTTTATTTATTTATTTGACAGAGATAGAGACAGCCAGCGAGAGAGGGAACACAAGCAGGGGGAGTGGGAGAGGAAGAAGCAGGCTCATAGCGGAGGAGCCTGATGTGGGGCTCAATCCCAGAACGCCGGGATCACGCCCTGAGCCTAAGGCAGACGCTTAACGACTGCGCCACCCAGGCGCCCCTAGAAATATTTTTAAAAATAAAAATATATTCTGCATAGGAATGACCAGTTAAGTTTATCAATATTTAAGATATGCACGATGTATAATTAAACATGTTTTTAAATCCAAACCGATATTAGTTATCTACTATGAGCTCGTCAATTTATGCATATTTGCTTAAATTTCAAAACCTCTAAATGGTAACATGTTCCATATATTTGCAGCTGCCAAATCAGTAATGCTCACAGTGCTTTCACAGTCATCTGCAGACATGCTCAAGGCCTCAAAAAACGTGCATTGCCCAGCTGAGGTCTCACAAGAAGATAATCTGCTTATTTATTTCAGCTCTCTCAAACTGGAACTAGTGTCCTTTTCCCAGACTATTGAGTGCCCTGTTTTTCTCACTATAACTTGTGCCTCAATGAAGCCTATCAAACACCTGTATTTTCTCCGGAAAGCTCACAGCCTTCTTGCTCTCAGGAGTGCTGGAGAGCACTTGAGCACTGAGCATCGGCAGCATTTTAAACAGTGAAATCATCAACAAAAAAAGCCAAAAAATGCAAAAAAAGAAAAAAAAGATACTAACCGATCAAAATGTACAACTGTTTGCAAGTTTGAAAGCTAAAACAAGAGGGCAGAGCATCTTCTTCAACCTTAATTCTAGAAGCAATGGCTCAGTATTTGCTAATACAGTGTTCACTGTGACTTTAGAGGGTGTAAATACCATGGATAAGGAGAACCAACCACAACTGCAGTAACTCCAGAGTCTCTTCAAAGGCTACAGGGTTGAAACCTAAATCATAGAGAAAAGGTTACCACCTTTCCCTGACACAAGCAATATTATAAATAGTCGAGAATTATTAAACTACTTGCTATTAGATAAAAGCTCCTTTTTTTTTTTTTTTTTTGTGAGTAAACTCTAGGCCCAACATGCGGCTTGAACTGGGGACCCTGAGATCAGGAGTTGCATGCTCTCCCAACTGAGCCAGCCACATGCCCCAAAAGCTATATTTCTTATGTAACAATGTATATTGCTTCTGGGAAAACAGAAAAATTTAATTTAATTGTGTGTCTTAGTATTTCTTAATAATTTGGAATCAAGTCAGCATGCTGCCAGTATTTTCGATTGATTCATAGAAATTAATTTGAGGTAAGAAATAACTCATTAGAACAAACCTAAAAAGTCAGAAATGCTCATTAAGTAACCATCACAAATAATTCAGTTTTTCTTACTTGTAGCCAAGCTGACGACAGATCACAGTTGCATCCTTATCAGTCCACCCATCATCACAAATGGTTCCCCACTGGCCATTGATGAAAACCTCCACTCGTCCTTCTTTCTTATTTTCTCCATCCATCAGTCTGATAGGAAAACCTAAGTAATGATTCGAAAGTATTAGAAAAGCCAAAACAGCAAACTGATGTTAAAGTATGAGAGACTTTATAAAATACAATTCATTTTTTATATCAACTATAAAATCTGCTGGGTAATACAAGAGTGAGAGAGAAGTATTAACAAAAAGCTGTATCCCAAGGGACTGGGATACTGTATGGTGACTAACATAATATAATAAAAAAAAAATTAAAAAAAAAAAAGCTGTATCCACTTCTGCAGTATCTTTTGAAGACTTGGAGTCACTCACTTGCTCAACTATGAATTCCCAGCTCTTGGAACAGTACCTCACATACAGAGAACATGCAGTAGCTGTTTGCAGAATGAATGAATGAATGAATGAATGAATGAATGAATGAATAGCACTGCAAAATTGTGAATGGTCTTATTTTATTACCACTCATTTCTAAATAGTAAAAGAGATTTCCTTATGTTTTTGTTTCATGTCTGTTCATCTATCCTTCAACATAGCTAGAAATTTATACTCTAAAGGTGAGATAATTAGGAAGGCATAAATATATATACCCTTGACATGCATCGGTAACTTGAACGTGTAGGGGGAAAAAAAGAAAGGAAGACAGCTATCAAGGACAATTTCCATTTCAGCCTTCCTATTTACTGATGTTTCTAAAAGAAGGGCTTAAGGAATAAAAATTACTAAGATTTCAAAGTTGGATGGAGGTGTTAAGTATAGTATGGTGAGTATAGTTAATAATACTATATTTCATATTTGAAAGTTACTGAGAGTAGATCTTACAAGTTCTCAACACAAGAAAAAAAAATTTGTAACTATGTGAGGTGATGGGTATTAATTAGACTTATTGTGCTGATCATTTCACAATACATACAAATATCAAATTATTATGTTGTGCACCTGAAACTAATATAATGTTATATGTTCATTATACCTCAATTTTTTAAATGCTGAAGCTAAAAAATAAAAATAATAAAAATTAAAACTAAAAAAGTCATTCTATTTTTTTTAAAGCTGAGAAACTGATCTCTAGCAAATTGAGGTTTATCTAAGTTATGCAAATGAAGTCATTTGTCGAATTTCACATATCTCTATCGACATCAATAAATATGGTGCTATTTAACCAAGAGCCCTCACTGCACCTTGCATACTGTCCTGGGTTGAACTGTGAGGTCATTAGTGTGGGCCCTAATCCACTATGACTGATGTCCTCATAAAAAGGGAAGATTTGGACACTGAGATACACAGAGGGAAGACTATGTGAGAAGGCACAGGGAGAAGACGGCCATCTATAAGACAAGGGACAGAGCCTTCCCTCTTAGCCCTCAAAAGGATCCAATCCTGATGGCCCCTTGAATTTGGACCCCAGAAATGTGAGACAACATACAGCTGTTGTTTAAGCCATCCACTGTGTGGTGCTTTGTTACAGCAGCCCAAGAAAACTAATACACTTCAGCTTACCTAGTTACTAGAACAGTCTCCAGCTTCAAGGGCCCTAAGGATTTAGGGGATATCATGAAGCAAGCTGAAATCAGCAGAACTAAGGAGGTGAAGTAAGCAGCTGAAGAACAAAATATCATTTCTGTTTAAACCAACATATGAAATTTCTAGATCGGCATTTGTTCACTGATAGAAAATACTGTTGGCATCATGGACATGTCCTACTTTGATTCTTCTGATCCATTTTTATTTTTCCATCCTTCTTTGTTACCCTCTGAGTTGTTGGCTCTTTAGTTTCTGTCCCTGTCATACTCAGTTTGTGGGACAGGCATCATAGTAGAATCAATAAAGCGAAGTCAAAATCAACAAATGTTTAGGGAGTGCCTACTCTATGCACTGCTTACATTAGCTAAAAAACTTGGGGTTTTAGCCCTGGCACAAAACACAGTATATTTGAAACTTTACATTTCTTATTAATGTATCTGAAAGTTTGGAGGTTTTTTGTTTGTTTAAGGAATAAGGTAGAAAATGATCCTCAAAGAAAAAAAAACAAAAAAAGGTGAAATTATTTTCTTAAAGTTCTCAATTTTTACGTTTTTGGATGTTTGGTCCAAAATTAAGAAAACATATGCACATGGAATGAGATCTCCACATTCCATTCTAGGCATTTTATGGGCAGTTTTTCAAATACCATAAAAATAAAAATGATAAAATGTTTTTAAAGCCTCAGTTGCATCCTTTGTATAAATAATGCATGCAATATTTCTGAACATGATTTTAGCCCTTCATTTTACAAAATCGTTGGATTTTCAATGCTTGAAGGGAAAATTGGATGACAAAAGCTATTCTATCAAAAGTACCTTATTGTTTAAGTTCTTTTTGTTATGGTAGTAATAATATACATGTTTTATTTATAAAATCTTAAATATAAAATTCTTGGGAAAACTAAATAGTACTATGGGTACTATCGGCATATAGTATCTTAAATTATATATAATTTAATTATATATCTCAAACTTGGACCTCCAGTAGAGTTTTCTTTATTTTAATTTTCCTGTAACATTGATTTAATACATTATTTTTAGAAAATAGTATTTTTACTGAGAGGATAAAATTTAGCTTAAGTTAAAAGTCAAAATTTCATACTGTAAGATTGGGTAAGAGACCATCTCACTGTGAACAAAATCTCTCTAGGATTTAATAGTCTGAAATTTAGAATTGGTGCAATATTGGGGTGCCTGTCTGGCTAAGTCAGAACAGCATGCAACTCTTGATCTTGGGGCCACGAGTTTGAGCCCCATGTTGGATGTAGAGATTACTTAAATAAAACTTAAAAAAATGGTGCAATATTAAAATGAGAAATCCACATACTTATCATCCCACAAATTTCCTCCAATTCACACAGGTATTAACTGCATTCTTACTAGAATTATTTTATTGAATTAGAATATTGCTTTTGAGCATTCCCTCTACCATACACCCAAATATAAAAAGTGTTTATTCAACAATTATTAATTTTGAGGACTTCAATTCACATCTAAAGTTAAGGTCCACAAGTTACCTTTCAAATACTTGAAAACAGTAATAGTCTGACAGCTCATTATTACAATGCTAAAGAAGTAAAAAATCTCAACTGTTTTTAAAACGCCGTTTTTTATATCACTATTCCAGGATTTCCTTCTCTACGCTTCTGTTTTAAATATGCAGTCCCTTTTGATAAGTGGGAAAGTATGATCTCTTCAGATGAGTAAGTGGTAATATGATTCTATTCCAAAAGTATATCTGGCTCAGACATAATGTTCTTCGGACAAATGAATAGTTAATAGATGTATTACTGAAATTAGGACCAAAGACATTTATAATAACAATCACATATTTTATTAATAATTATCCTCGGCTTTTTAAATTTTTCAAAAATATATCTAGAATCCTAGAATTAAAGATTTTCAGGGGAACTGGAAGAATTAGTTGCCTGACCAAATGCATACATTTAACCACACAGGCCTTCAGAGAACCCCAAGTAAATATTTGGTATAGCATTTAGAGTACTTCATCACCTGGAGTACTGATACAGTGTGCCTGAGTAGATCACTTCATGATCCAAATACCTGCTCTCTGGGGACAAGGGAATCCATGTCTAGGAAACAGGTTCTATCTCCCCCAGCCACATACAATCACTCATCACATAATCCTGGAAGGATCAGAAATCCCGCAGAAGAAGAAAGGAACAAAAAAGAAGGACAAATGAAAAGAAAAATTGAAAGTATGACCTGTATGGGGTAGAGTGAAATGTTGTATTTCTACTTGATATAATACTAGATTAGTGCAGTGAGTCACCATGGTCTCACAGGTGAGAGCACAATGAGGAATCAACTATGTATTTTGATAAACTTCAGTATACAATACAGTTAATACTGTGGGATTCAACAAGTTGTTTTATTTTATAATGTGAAGATTAAAGCTTCATAGTCTCAAAACAGGAGGATACAAAAGGGGTTGATAACAACTCTGAGGTGAAAAGTAAAGACCACTTGTGATTATTTTAACATCTATTCACCAAAAACTATGTGTTTAGATATATAACGGAGCCATGGTAGTCTTGGCAAGTCTTTTTAATATCTCCCTCTATATTTTTCATTCATAATTATTCTGCCATCCTCAAAAGATGTTAAGATGTTAAGAACAGTGAGATGTTAAGTCTGTCAAGGACACGTAGTTGCTCTCTGCTCACAAAAGGATCTTTACCCACAAATATTTCCAGACTGTTAGATGAGCTAGTTACATTTTATCAGACTCAACTCTAAAGAAATTTGGAATGAGGGAAGAGTAAAGAACACAGATGGGTTTCTAGAGTAACAGGATATCTTAGAAAGACGGATGGGTTATTTACTCCAATAAATCCTCTTAGGAACCCACTGAGAAACTTGCAAGATCTAGGTTAGTACAGAGCAATGAATGGCCGGTGACCAATGATTGACAAGGCCTAGGAACTAAAGAAATAAATCATGGAGGATAGGAGAGAGATCTATTGTTTTGTTCCAACTTTTTAAAATGCTGTCCCAAATTGTTCATTAGAATTCAAGGTGAATGAATGGATGACCAAGGAGGGGGAAATGGACATTGCAGCCTCCTTATTCCATCTTTCAGATACATTTGATTATAAAGATTTTTGGTGAGAAACTTAGGCTTCTACGTAAAGAACAATAACTTGAAGACTAGAAATTTTATACCATGGGTGGAAAGACTCAAAAATTTATTTAGAGCATTATAGAAAACTGACTAAAAGAAAGGCCAAAGCTGAGAAATGCTTCCCATTCCAGACCAGCGGATAGAGGTGCAGGGGCTATTGAATTATGGATACTCCAAAGCTGTGGCCAATCCTCACCCAGAGATAGTCTGTGTCCATTACCACCAGGGTAGCAGGTGATACCAACATCTTCCCGATGGCTGCAGTCATGCCTTCCCCACTGCCTCCAGGAACACTGAACGAAACTGGATTCCTTTCCCGAGCAGCTGACGTCATCCAACCATATGGGCCCTGTGCTTTCTTCAAAGCGGTTTGCAGCGGCTTGTTTGCCATATCTGTGGCAATAAAATAAACACTGTGCATAGAACTGCTGTCTCTTGTTTCAAGGAACCACAAATCGTAAAACAAACAACCTAATTAAACATCATGACTCTGGAGGGTAAGTGTTTTTCTTTCTCTTATCTGAAGGACACAGTTCCGGGGCACCTGGGTGGTTCAGTCCTTGTTACGCATCTGCCTTCGGCTAAGGTGGTGATCTCAGGGTCCTGGGATCAAGTCCCACATCGGGCTCTCTGCTCAGTGGGGAGTCTGCTTCTCCCTCTCCTGCACCCCCTGCTTGTGCTCTCTCTCTCTCTCTCTCAAATAAATAAATAAATAAATCTAGAAAAATAAATAAAACCCCGAAAGACACAGTTCTAAGAGCAGTGTTCACCCCATCAATCACTCATTTCAATCATCTTAACAATTTTTGATTGATTCCACAGGTACCTAAAGGACAATTAATCCTTTTTCCTCATTCATTCTTGTGTTTTGGCTATTATTTAACTCACCAGCCAGAAAGAATGCAAACAAAGAGATGGACTTCCAGTTCCTGACAATGGGAATAACACCATGAACCATAAAATTAGAACAGTTATCTTGTATCGGCCTCTCAAGAGCCACCTGAGGCTCATCTGATTTGATCAGCTTCTCTAGACCTCTTTGGTATCATCCCTTCCAAAATAAAAACTGTGTATTAGTTCAGTGATTCCTCAAGCACTACACCCAGTCCATGGTGAGACTTGGATTTTGGCCCACCAAAATCAGAATAAGGGCGATGCTCTTCGCTTTTCATAAGGTTACATAAATCTGATTTTTAAAATTTTTATAAATTATATTTGTGTTGACTTTACCTGTAACAATGCTCTACAAAAAATTACAATAAATATATACATTATGCAAATAGGGAAGATCTGCAAAATCTTCTGTTTTTGCAGTCTGTACTTTCATTCATCCTTCCCCCAATTTTTTCTTTGTTCTGTAAAACCCAAACCTCCAGAAATCACTGAGCTAAAAACTATTTAAGGTGTCTTTTGGTTCTAAGAGTCTATGTAATTAAACTCTTACTCATAAAATTTTATGTCAGTCCCTTCCTTCACTGAACGTTTTTATTATTTCAGTACAAAGAATCTGAAGAGATCTTTCTCCCTGGCATGAATTTTCCCAGTTATTTTCTTACACACTTATTTATTACATTTATTTAAGAAGATGAACATTTTAATAAATTAAAACAATGCAACTTTTAATTATTCTAAGATTTCCATTTTGCTGACTAATCAAACCTTAGTGAGGAAAAAAATTATCCTAAATCTTACATTGCTACCACTTTGAACTTACACAATTTTTCCACAAAATGCATCAATCTGATTACTCTCTTTCCATATCAACTACATAACAAATAACGAGAGAGGTCATTTTCCTTTGGAATTTCATTTGTACAAAGAAACCCAGAGTTCACTTCTTCCTCAGTTCAAAACGGTACTGTTTTAGAAATTCCTCTGTACGGGCACCTGGGTGGCTCAGTCAGTTAAGCTTCTGCTTTCAGCTCAGGTCATGATCCCAGGGTTCTGGGATCGAACTCAGCATCTGGCTCCCTGCTCAGCAGGGAGTCTGCTTCTCCCTCTGCTCCTCCCCCGCCACCCCGCTTGTGCTCTTTCTCTCTCTCTCTCTCTCTCAAATAAATAAATAAAATCTTTAAAAAAAAAAAAAGAAAGAAAGAAATTCCTCTGTAAACCAAAAAGTAAATATGGCCCATGCCTATTCCACCTTCTAACAAAATCATTTAGAACTTTTAACAAATATTAGTGAGAATATTTTTAGAACCATTAAGCTCTAATACCCTGTATATACAAGAAAAACTTAATATATTTGTGAAACAAAACTAATAAAATATGGAGAAAAACTGTCACCCCATTGTTTTTATTAATAAGGAAAAATATGAATATAGTAACTAATAGCATTTATGAATCTTTCTTTTTTTTTTTTAAGATTTTATATATTTATTTGACAGAGAGACAGCCAGCCAGATAGGGAACACAAGCAGGGGGAGTGGGAGAGGAAGAAGCAGGCTTCCAGCGGAGGAGCCTGATGTGGGGCTCGATCCCACAACGCCAGGATCACACCCTGAGCCTAAGGCAGACGCTTAAGGACTGTGCTACCCAGGCGCCCCTATGAATCTTTGTAAATCTGTGAAAACAGAATACAGTTTTCAGGCCTAACAGGGATTCACTTAAAGGTGAAATGGTATNATATATTTGTGAAACAAAACTAATAAAATATGGAGAAAAACTGTCACCCCATTGTTTTTATTAATAAGGAAAAATATGAATATAGTAACTAATAGCATTTATGAATCTTTCTTTTTTTTTTTTAAGATTTTATATATTTATTTGACAGAGAGACAGCCAGCCAGATAGGGAACACAAGCAGGGGGAGTGGGAGAGGAAGAAGCAGGCTTCCAGTGGAGGAGCCTGATGTGGGGCTCAATCCCATAATGCCGGGATCACACCCTGAGCCGAAGGCAGACGCTTAAGGACTGTGCTACCCAGGCGCCCCTATGAATCTTTCTAAATCTGTGAAAACAGAATACAGTTCTCAGGCCTAACAGGGATTCACTTAAAGGTGAAATGGTATTTGTTAAATAATTCTTATTAATTAAACATTAATATTTATTTGGCTGGTATGTCATTCCCCTTGACGCAACAATTAAAACTGTACTGCTTGTGAAAATTCAAAATATTGGGCAATAACATGAATTTATATCTTCATGATATCATTGTTTATAACAGGAAAAACTAAACTAACCTAAATATTAAGTAAATTATGGTATGAACATTCAATGGACATTATATTGTCATTAAGTTATGACTTAGTATTATAAAGGTAAGAAATACAGATAGAAAAAAGTATGTGCTCACTATTAGAGCTGTTATAAAATTATACACACAAATTATAATAATAATGGTATAAGAATGGGAAAATTATGGGTAGTTTTTAATTTTTATTTTCCAAACTCTAATATTTTATATTACTTTGACAAATTTAAAAATATGTTTAAACATGATTATACCTAGCCTGGATGAAAGTATATTTTTAAGGCTTAATAAATATTTGCAATTAGCTCTATCTCAAGCATGAAATAATTTTGCCAATTTTTTCAAGCTTGAGACAATTCATTCAAGCATGACCCAGAAATATGAAAAACAAGAAAGAATGGGCATTCATGGGCTTCATTCAAATAGTAGCTAAAAGGCATCTTTTGCGGTTACTTCAACCAACTGAAGTCTTTACTCTGGAATGCAGTATGTGTGTGACACGAAATACACTGCCCAAAGTGTGGTACTAGCTTTTACGAGTCAGGTCAAGGGTGAGTTCGAAAGGTCATCTCATGACAAGAAGGCCGTTTTTCTCAAATAAAAGTGATAATTATCATCACATTTGAGAAAGGGAATAATGTAATACCAAAGCATTTGACACTGGACTTCCCTGCAATTTTAGACACAATGATGTCAGAACTAACAATACGTAATAGCAGAGATGCGTCAGAATAAAATGGAGCATTCAAAGCATACAGTCTTACTTGAATAGATACAAAGAAACCTAAAAGTCACCCGTGGCTCTAATCAATTACTCAAGAAGAAGGGTAGTGACAGGAAAGGTAATGAGATAAATAACAAGATATGGTTATTCAAGATATGGCTATTCATCATCATAGAAAATGTTATTGTTTTTTACTGGGGTTTTTTTTGTCCTTCCATATATAGAGAGGTAAATAGGTAGGTAGGTAGAGGTAAACAGATGACAGAGAACATGTATTGTTAGTATTATAGAAAGTACAAGTAAGAATTACAAAATGAGAATTTTAAAAATATAATTTGCCATTTAGCTGCCTCATATCAACAGGTCTTACTTAAATCCCAGCTGTCGGCAAACCACATATGTATTCAGCTCAGTCCAGCCGTCATCACAGACAGACCCCCACTGTCCCCGGTAATATACCTCCAGGCGACCCTCGTAGCTGCCTTTACCACCTCCAAGTCTGATGACCCCATCTATGGTAAGAAGGAGACAGAGACTAAGCAAATCAGTGATCAAAAAAAGGGAGAACAACGTTTTAACTTCACTAGAATTATCACCTCTTCAGGTCTCTCTCTAGGCCTTTTGTTAAGCTTATCTTGGAACTGTGCTCAATGATCTGAGGTCATTGGATTGTTTCTGAAGTATGACATAACATGTATCTGTCCTAACAAAATATTCTTTTCTTCTTTTTTGTACTATTTCTTGAGTAAAAAATTATATTCTGATAGAATTCCAAAGTAGTTATTTAGATTTCTCCAGGTTAAATAATATTGGGGAAATTTCCTGTAGCTTCAATCTTGGTAAGTATGAGAAATATTAGTCATTTACATTTAAAAAATAAGAAAACATAGTAACTTGGAAATAGTTCAAAATTTTAACTGCGAATGAAAAAATACTGAAATACGAAGATAGAAAAAGCTATTCTGGTTAAAGTATGATCTATCATGTCAATGCATTTATTATTCCTTAGGCATTCATAAATTATAAAAACTAGAGCACATGTCTCGCTTTTGTTCTTTTATTGATAACACAGATCTGAATTTGAAGCTTATGAGTTCAATGAATAATTAATTCCCAGAGAACCCTGTTAAGAGCTTCTAGGTAGATTTACAATAAATTTATCCCCCAACAAGTAGATTTAAAAGCCTTTCCCATGCAAAATAATACAAACATCCCCAAATGAAACATACACATAATCCTGGGTAAAGGTCATACTTTTAATGAATCTCTGGATCTTTAAAGTAAATGGTCTCTTAGCAACACAATCACTTCTTAATATAATACTTTACAGTCTGCAAAACACATTTTACTTCATTTGACCATCACTACAACACTACAAGACTCTACTCATTTGAAAGAGGAGAAAATGGAGACCCAAGAAGATGATATGCTCTTGCTTAAAATCTGGCACAAATTTTATATTTCTATTATATATAAACGTGTTATTCTGCTAATAAAAACATCATGTATAGAACTATGTAAATAAAAAGGTATAACTTCGGTATTTCATGGGCCCTCCAAAGTTTTTATTTTGATTTTTCAAAGAAAGTTTAAAACCCCCAATTTTTTACTTCAAGTTATTTTTACCACAGAAACAATGGGTTTGTGATGGCCCCCGACTTCTCATCTTTCCTTTTCCCTCTTCTTCCCACAAAACATATAAATACATGCAGACACACTCATTTGTACTCAGACATGCCCTTCTTATTAACACATGAGACCTATCTGGACAAGCGTGCTACAATTTGGAAGTCAGAGAATTGAGTACAGCCAATTTAACCAAGTTAACTTGGTTCCTTTACTAGCGTGCTTTAACCAACAATCCCATCAATACAGTTTCACTAGCTATAAACACATTCTGAGAGTCGAGGCAGGTCAATAAATAAATGGGCTTAAGTATATACCTAATATTATATGAAATTTATCATTGGACACTGATTTTGATTATTGGGCATTATATATTACAAAAAATATATTTTCTATCTTTTTAGACTATAAAAAAAGTGAAAAATTCAGAAATATTTATGAACAAGGACATACCATGTTGATACACAATTTGTGTCAGTGGTTTGGTTTTCATTTTTTGTGAGTTGCTTTGTTTTGTTTTTAGTTTTATTTGCAGGATTTACTGGCATGCTCATTTAGTTATATTATCTAAATTGAGGAGAAGAGAAGGTAAGCCCAGATGGTGCTGGGGGCAAGTGTTGGTAGATTAATGGGGTGAAACTCTTACCTGTTAGAGGGGTACAGGACACTCCAGCATCTTCTTTATGGTCACAGTTATGCTCTCCCCAGGAACTCTTTGGACATTGTTCAATAGAAAGCTCATTCCCAGTGCAGCGTACCTCATCCAACAGTATTGGACCAGAGCCTTCCCCAAAATACGCCTGATTCCATGCTTTGGCAATGCCACTGAACGAACATAAGAATTTTGGATTAGCCACCAAAAATTCATCTGACAATTTCTTTTGCCCCAGGAAAGGTATAACTAGGATTAATCCATACTTCCCCTGACCAATTCACTCCACAGGTCATACGTGACTTGCTGCACTTCTTTCTGGTTCCTTTTTTTTCTTGTTCTTTCTATTTTTGGCCATCACAAATGTTTTAGACTGCTAGTTACCCCCCAATACTCACTCCCCTTTTCTTTGTTAGTAACGGAACCTCAGATTTTTAGAAGGGCAACAGCTATCCTCAGTAAAGACCCCATTTCCCAGCCTCTTCTCCTTCCAGATGACTATGTTTGTTTGTTTTAAAATAAACATAACATAAAATTGACCATTTCAACCATTTTTAAGTGTACAGTTTAGTAGCACTAAGTACATTCTCATTATTGTACAACTCTTACCACCACCCATCTCCAGAACTCTTTAGTCATCTCAAACTGAAACTGTACCCATTTGAGATGACTAAGTTTTGGCCAAAGATATTTAGGTAGTGCTGTCGTGTATCACTTCCAGGAAGTATCCTTGTCCCATGTCCTCCCGCCAGGTGACTGCAAGGCAGAGGTGATGGCCAGAGCTTGAGAAGCTATACTGGTCCATGACGTGCCACACTAAGAATGAGAGAACTACAAGCAAGAAAAAGCCTGGGCCCTGATGATTGTGGAACCACCATACTAGCCTGGAGCTGGCTACCTCTGGTCCCGGTCCCGTGAGAGACAAATAAACTCTTATCTTATTTATGCCACTGTTACTTTCAGTTCTCTATCACTCAGAGCCAAACATATTTCTAACTAAAACATCTCTCCACTCAAATTTATTTGTGCTAAATTCACTTCTCTCAAAATTCAAAGTGATCCCACGTTCTAGAATCCCAGATTTCAGTGAAGAAGATTACGACTGACTGTCAAAATTATTAATTACTTCAGAATTTGCCATGTCAACCCCTTTTAGGCTTTTAATTTTTAGAGTAGAGTGTTTATATTTTTGGTTTGCTTTTCAATGATGCTCCCCATTCGATATTCAGTAATATTCCCCATTATTTTAGTTGCCTTTTTGTTTCATAAAATTATAACTATCTTGAGAATTTACAACCAAAATATATCGAAGGAGAAAAAAAGGTTTGCTAAATGATTATAATACTCCAACAATGGCCACATCTTGGATAATCAACTTCCTGGTTAAAGAAGAACTTGTTTGACTAATTTTACCAGACACTATGGAAGTTTCTTTTAAGAGAATACATGTCTAAAACAAACCCCCAAACATTTGAAAGTTAAACCCTTTAACCATTAAAGCAAATACTTGTTCCATTATCACCTGACCCACCTTCAGTTTAAAATTCAAAGTTTGCAAGAGGAAGGATAAAGAAATGTTTAAAGGAGAAGATATGAAACAGGGAAGAAAAGAAAAAGAGGGTAGCTTATGCAGGGTATTTTGTTGGACTTAAAATTGATTAATTTAGAATCCTCACACTTGAATCACTATCTGATATCTGTCATGCAGGGGACTCTCAGAAGTCTGCCCCAACAAATATTAAAGATTAATATCTAGAGTTAATCAGACAAATGTGAAAGAAAAAAAATATGCTAACACAAATGATATCATCAAATAATCTTGTGAGTGAATTTGTTTTATTAGAGGAAACATGACAGAACAAAAAGCCATTTCTACTCTTCCAGAAAGAAGGAATACAATTAATAGAATTGTTCAAATGAAGTTTTCAGTTGTTTCAATATATCTGTGTCCCCACAGAAGAGTGTAATGGACATATTTAAGTGTTCATATAATACTGATCCTGTCCAAAAAGCTTATTCTTTCCAAGCAGAATCTTTGAGGAAGAATAGTAGATGTGGAAACAGGCCCTCAGGCTCAAATGGGCTCTATCTTTAACAAGCGAAACTGCCCTGGGGAAGTTACAAAAACCTTCCAGGCATAAAATGATTCTTTTGAGCAAAGGGATGATAATCGCTCCCTTGCAGGGTTCTAAGAATTAAACTGATGCAAAGTAAGAACTCAATAAACGTTGGTTCCCTTCCCTCCTGGCACTACTATCAAGAGCTTCCCCCTCACAGTTGTGAATAGCATATTTTTCACTGCTAGGCAATTGATCTAAAAACCATTCAGTATTTAGTTTAAACAAACATCATAGTTTTTGTTCTCCTCGCTCGCCGAAGGTAGAGTCAGGGGAATGGTAAAAGGGAGAATCAATGAAAATCTCAACATTTTCTGGATTTAAGGTTGTAAATACATTTTATTCATTTATTTCT
>NC_048228.1:14658440-14659995 GCF_002007445.2 Ailuropoda melanoleuca | reverse complement strand
AGACAAATAAACTCTTATCTTATTTATGCCACTGTTACTTTCAGTTCTCTATCACTCAGAGCCAAACATATTTCTAACTAAAACATCTCTCCACTCAAATTTATTTGTGCTAAATTCACTTCTCTCAAAATTCAAAGTGATCCCACGTTCTAGAATCCCAGATTTCAGTGAAGAAGATTACGACTGACTGTCAAAATTATTAATTACTTCAGAATTTGCCATGTCAACCCCTTTTAGGCTTTTAATTTTTAGAGTAGAGTGTTTATATTTTTGGTTTGCTTTTCAATGATGCTCCCCATTCGATATTCAGTAATATTCCCCATTATTTTAGTTGCCTTTTTGTTTCATAAAATTATAACTATCTTGAGAATTTACAACCAAAATATATCGAAGGAGAAAAAAAGGTTTGCTAAATGATTATAATACTCCAACAATGGCCACATCTTGGATAATCAACTTCCTGGTTAAAGAAGAACTTGTTTGACTAATTTTACCAGACACTATGGAAGTTTCTTTTAAGAGAATACATGTCTAAAACAAACCCCCAAACATTTGAAAGTTAAACCCTTTAACCATTAAAGCAAATACTTGTTCCATTATCACCTGACCCACCTTCAGTTTAAAATTCAAAGTTTGCAAGAGGAAGGATAAAGAAATGTTTAAAGGAGAAGATATGAAACAGGGAAGAAAAGAAAAAGAGGGTAGCTTATGCAGGGTATTTTGTTGGACTTAAAATTGATTAATTTAGAATCCTCACACTTGAATCACTATCTGATATCTGTCATGCAGGGGACTCTCAGAAGTCTGCCCCAACAAATATTAAAGATTAATATCTAGAGTTAATCAGACAAATGTGAAAGAAAAAAAATATGCTAACACAAATGATATCATCAAATAATCTTGTGAGTGAATTTGTTTTATTAGAGGAAACATGACAGAACAAAAAGCCATTTCTACTCTTCCAGAAAGAAGGAATACAATTAATAGAATTGTTCAAATGAAGTTTTCAGTTGTTTCAATGTATCTGTGTCCCCACAGAAGAGTGTAATGGACATATTTAAGTGTTCATATAATACTGATCCTGTCCAAAAAGCTTATTCTTTCCAAGCAGAATCTTTGAGGAAGAATAGTAGATGTGGAAACAGGCCCTCAGGCTCAAATCTGGGCTCTATCTTTAACAAGCGAAACTGCCCTGGGGAAGTTACAAAAACCTTCCAGGCATAAAATGATTCTTTTGAGCAAAGGGATGATAATCGCTCCCTTGCAGGGTTCTAAGAATTAAACTGATGCAAAGTAAGAACTCAATAAACGTTGGTTCCCTTCCCTCCTGGCACTACTATCAAGAGCTTCCCCCTCACAGTTGTGAATAGCATATTTTTCACTGCTAGGCAATTGATCTAAAAACCATTCAGTATTTAGTTTAAACAAACATCATAGTTTTTGTTCTCCTCGCTCGCCGAAGGTAGAGTCAGGGGAATGGTAAAAGGGAGAATCAATGAAAATCTCAACATTTTCTGGATTTAAGGTTGTAAATACATTTTATTCATTTATTTCT
>NC_048228.1:14645959-14657364 GCF_002007445.2 Ailuropoda melanoleuca | reverse complement strand
AGAAAGAAAAAGAAAGAAAGTGAGAAAGAGAAAGAAGGAAGGGAGGGAGGAAGGGAAGAAGGAAGGAAGGAAGGAAGGAAGGAAGGAAGGAAGGAAGGAAGGAAGGAAGGAAGGGGAAGGAGGGAGGGTGGGAGGGAGGGAGGAAGGAAGGGCGAGGATGGGAAGAAGGGAGGCCTAAGAAGTTACTGGAATAAAATAAAGAACATAGTATAAGAATAATACCACCTTGGGACAAAGAGGATTTCCTGAGCAAGAAATGAAACCCAGAAGTCAGAAAAACTGAAAAAGTTTAATTTAACCACATATAAATTTTAAACTACCGTATAGCAAAATATACTATAATCAGAGTCAAAAGGCAAACTAACTGGCAGGAAGAAATATTTGCAATATGTAACAGCAATCAAAGAAGGAAAAACTTCTTGAAATTAATAATAATGTTATAGTTACATTATAATGAAAGACAAAACAACAAACATTAAAAAAAATAGGGGCATGGAGAAGATGAGACTATTCACAGAAGAAATATCACTGGCCACTGAACGTATAAGATTCTGAATGTTACAAAGGTCAAATTAACAGAGTAAGAATGCATTCTTAGCTAACACATTTTTAGAGATTTAAAAGATTAGTATCATTTTTTGGGTACAATATTTAGGTTAGAAGTTTACAAACTAAAGACTTTTTATTACCCACCACCTCCCTCCATCCCCCCCCCCAAAAAAAAACCTAAAATAATGATTAGCTGGGAGTGACTCGGGATTGGCTGGGCAGAGTAACTGAAATATATTGTATTCCAAATATGTTAAAGATCATGTGACAGAGGTCCTAGGAAAAAGCAAAAGGCCTGATTAACTGACTCTGAACTGTGTCCCTTCCTTAAGGGAGAACACAAGATGGGAGAGCAACAGCCCCATAATCGTCACTCTGGGAAAAGTCATCTCTGGTAAAATACACTCTTAAAACACTACTTGGGTGTTTTATGATCTTCCTTATAGGTTTCCATATTTTCCACTGCTTGTAGACATTATTTTAATGATCACAAAAATGTTTAAGTAAAATAATCAGAAAACCAGAAAAAAATAGAATACATCGGAACAACAACAGTGAAAATGTTAACTAGGAAACTATGATGCAACACAAACTAGGTTTTCTGGC
This sequence comes from Ailuropoda melanoleuca, assembly GCF_002007445.2. Taxonomy (NCBI): domain Eukaryota; kingdom Metazoa; phylum Chordata; class Mammalia; order Carnivora; family Ursidae; genus Ailuropoda; species Ailuropoda melanoleuca. The sequence goes on along the minus strand of NC_048228.1, from coordinate 14,656,209 downwards.
TCATTTTCGAGTTTATTAAAATTAAGAAGATAATTTTACATGTACACACAATCCTCCAGCCACTAGTATTTCCCGGTGCCCTGGGCTGTGCTGGCTTTAAGGGGATACCAAAAAAACTGATGACTTTACCTTTAAAGAGATCCTGCAATATTGGGGAAAGCAACATGAAATTCATGGATTGTTGGGGCACCTGGGTGGTTCAGTAGGAGCATCTGACTCTTGATTTTGGCTCAGGTCACCATCTCAGGATCGTGAGATCGAGCCCCACATCAGACTCCACACCCAGCTTAAGGTTATCTCTCATCCTCTCTCTCTGCCCTTCCCCACCTCTTAAAAAAACAACAACAACAAAAAAAACAAAAAAGCAAACAAAAAAAACACCAAAAAACCTCATGGATTGTTAAAGTCAAATAATTGCCATGTGAATTTGATAAAGCTATGTGTTCTTTGTCCTTCATTTATGAAAATTATTCCCACATCAACCCTGGCAGTTCATTTGTAGTAAAAGTCCCAGCGTTGCCCACTTTCTTACCCTCTGACCACAAAATAAATTTGTGGAATAGAGGTGCTCTGAAATAATACATTGATTTATTAGGTGATTTTCTACAAAGCTATTTGACCTACATACACAACACCAATGCCCAATAAACACTGAATTGAGTCTATGTCTGATCCTCATCCAAAACATTCTTAAACCTATTTGGCTAATGATTGTATTTGTCTAAAGTTTGTTTGTTTGTTTTCATAGTAAAAGCCCAAATAAATAGCATCATCTGACTAATTCAATCCCCAGGCTAAGTTACTACTTTGAGCAGACACAGAACAGAGTTAGGCAATTCTATCATGCAAGGCAATTGTTTGCTAGGTTATAAAAGATTGGTCCTTTAACTACAAATATCAGTTTGTGACACCTACGACTGATGAATGAAGACTCATTTTCAATAATCAATATCCTAGATTTCTCTCTGGCGAACAATCCCCTGCATTTCCAGTAGTGATATTGGATGTACACTGAATGCTTACTGTAGGCCAGGCACTAGTCTACCAGCTTTATATGTATTAACTCATGTAATCCTCCTTTCAACCCCATATTATGATCCCCGATTTACAGAAGAGGAAACTGAGGCCTAGAAGTTTGATAATTTGCCCAGCGTTACACCACCACTGCTGGTGAAGCTTGTCTGGCTGCAGAGCTGACTCGGAACCACTTTGCTATCTTACAGCCTCCTGGGGCATTTTCAGGGGGGTACCTGTGGCACCTCAAGTACAGTCTATCAGCGTTTCTCCCCACAATGAACTTTTATCTCTTGACTTCTCTATTTCTTTCAGCCCTATATTTGTACTTATTCTTACTAACACCTGGTTACTCTGCAAACAGTATAACATGAAAAGAAAAAAAAGTTCTACACTGGGAACCATAAATCTCAAGATTCTGGTTCTTGGGGCACCTGGGTGGCTCAGTGGGTTAAGCGTCTGACTCTTGATCTCATCTTGATCTCAGATCAGGTCTTGATCTCAGGGTTGTGAGTTCAAGCCCCCGTGCAAGCATGGAGCCTACTTTAAAAAAAAAAAAAAAAAAGGATTTTTGTTCTTACTTAACAGTATGACTTTAGAGCTTTGAGTAATCTTAGAGGGCCTAATTTCCTCTTCTGTTACACAAGGTCTCCAGGTTATCTTTATGGTAAAATCTATAAAATACAAAAAAAATTAATGAACAGTAAAATAAAAAAACAAAGAAGTATTTTTTAAAAGCAATTTGTACCAGATTTTTATTCTGACTACTTGATAAAATGGTTTTGTATGATAATTTTATAACCAAAAAAAAAAAGCCCCTAAGAAAGATGTGTTCACAATTTTTAAATTCCTATGTAAATTATGGCACATCCACACAATAAAATATGATGTCATAGTTCTAAACTATGCTTTTGAGAGTTCTGAAAGACACGGGAAATGTTTTCACTTTAACTGCACAAAAGGAACTCTGATTAAAATGTTTCCACCTGGAATGCAAGCTGGTACAGCCATTCTGGAAAACAGAGAAGCTAAAAATAGAGCTACCCTACGACCCAGCAACTGCACTACTAGGAATTTACCCCAAAGATACAAACGTAGTAATCCAAAGGGGAACCTGCACCCCAATCTTCATAACAACAATGTCCACAATAGTCAAACTGTGGAAAGAGCCGAGATGTCCATCGACGGATGAATGGATAAAGAAGATGTGGGTATATACAATAGACTATATACAATGGAATACTACTCAGCCCTCAGAAAGGATGAAATCTTACCATTTACATCGATGTGAATGGAACTGGAGGGGATTATGCTAAGTGAAATAAGTCAATCAGAGAAAGACAATTATCATATGGCTTCACTTATATGAGGAATATAAGAAACAGCACAAAGAATCAGAAGGGAAGGGAGGGAAAAACAGAATGGGAAGAAATCAGAAAAGGAGACAAACCATGAGAGACTCTTAACTACAGGAAACAAACTGAGAGTTGCCAGAGGGGAGATGGTTGGGGGGTGGGGTTACTAGGTGACAGGCATTACGGAGGGTACATGATTCGATAAGCACTGGGTGTTGTATGCAACTGATGAACTACTGAATTCTACATCTGAAACTAATGATGTTCTATACATTGGCTAATTGAATTTAAATAAATAAAGATAAAATGTCTCCACCTGAAACTTTGCTGTGTACACACACACATTCTCAAGACAATTTTCTAACATTTGGCTGCCTCCTTTCCTGCTCCTAATCTTTCTCCAAGTTCTAGGTTCATCAAATTTAAGTATCAAAATTACAGTAATTTCTTTTGTGTTTAGGAAGCTTGCCAGCTACCAAAATCTACAGACACCATTAAAAGATGAAAGCCAACAAAGCAGCATCTCAGGAAGAAATTGTAAGCACCACTCCAGGGGGGCATGATGTAGTTTTAGCTTCCCTTTGAGAATTCAACAAACAATTAAGGCGGAGATGAAATTTGCTTAAGAAAAAAATCACAAACTGAGACAAGCAACAATTATGCTGTTACCAGCCATGTATCATTAAAAACTATCTCATCTGAAAGTGCTGTGCCTCCACATGAGCAAACAAATCATAAAGGAGGACCAGTTGCAGAACAGTGCTTTAGTGCAGACTTAGGAGGTAACTGCCAAATCAAGTGAAAGAAAGGCAAAAAACAAACAATATCAGCTCAGAGCATCAGAGTGCTTACAATAAAAACAAATGTCTACCAAGCAGAATCACTGGTTGTTGCATAGGTTCGTGGAGGATTTGTGCTGCCTTGTACATTTGGAGATATTTTTCCTTTCAGTTACTTTTCCAAACATGAACCTCCTCATATAAACGATGGCAATAAGCTAATGCTCGAGAAAGATGCAAACACTCAGCGCTCGCATGTGTTCAACAGTTATATACTCTCCTGGTGATTCCACATCTATATCCCTTCTAGGTAGCAGACTAGTGTTTGTCAACATGGCCTTTGTTTAAGAACTGTTATGTAAGTGGGGCGCCTGGGTGGCACAGCGGTTTGGGCGTCTGCCTTCGGCTCGNAGTTACTTTTCCAAACATGAACCTCCTCATATAAACGATGGCAATAAGCTAATGCTCGAGAAAGATGCAAACACTCGGCGCTCGCATGTGTTCAACAGTTATATACTCTCCTGGTGATTCCACATCTATATCCCTTCTAGGTAGCAGACTAGTGTTTGTCAACATGGCCTTTGTTTAAGAACTGTTATGTAAGTGAGAGAAATCTTTGGCTCCCAAGAAAGAATTCTACATTACAACAGAAATTTTTAGAATCCCTTCTATAATTATAAATATCATTAATATTCACAGTGTGTCTCTATGATACTCTAAATTTTCTAAGCATTTTCCCAAGCAACAAAACCTGCCTTTTCCTCACAGAAGTACATTAATAAAAAAAAATGCCTTATACCTTAAATTCAGAGTAATCCATACTGCAGCTAGTAATGTTAAATATACTATTACTCTGCCCTTAAATTTCCTAATATTTTTGGCAAAGACAGAGGTTTCTTAGGAACTAACATGAGAATCAATTAGCACCACATAATTGAAAACCCAGTAAATATACATATACACACACTAGAACGCTTCAAAAATATGAAATTCATAGATACAGCTAACTAAATAGAAGTTCTGGATAGAGAACTAGTGTTGGGTAATCTACCACCAAATATTTGGTTTACTTTGAATGTCAATAACATCTTTCAACTCTAACAGTCCCTAATTGGACTGACCTTGATAGCCAATGTGTGTTACATACTTATTATGTGTGCTAACTGCTCTGGTACCTGGGTTAGACAACGAGTCCCTGGATGTCAAGAAATATGTTATAGATGAGGGAATCTGACTAACAGATACTCTGCAACTGTTCTCATCTCCAGAATTAGGACTCAAATCCAGGTTGTTTTTTTGAGTACAGGGCACATGACAATAATTTTATGCTGGGTTGACTCCAACAGCAACACCTGGAAATTTGAGGAAAATTGGTCTGGAAATCGATACCCCCTCAAAAACATTTTGAAAACGTAGTCTCAAAATTAATGCTTAATAACAATTTCCTCAAAAAGAACTGGTTGGCCTTATTTCTAACCCACCCAAAGAAAATGATCAGACAAGTAAGCTTCACACCACTGGTAATTATAAGCTCCAGAGACACAGGATTGCTGTGCCGTTCCCGTCCTACGCCGGAACTGTGAAGCAGCAGTTAGGCCCCAGAATCGTTACGGGGGAAATGCAACTTGACGGTGAAGGATCAGAACAACGCCCCCCCAACCCAGCGCTCAAGCTTAGCCTCAGCAGTGGGAAGACCCCAAGACACATCACCTGTGATAAATCCTGGCCAAAATACCTACTTTGATCTAATCAAGAATTCAGATCTAGCCTCCAACTGCAGGAATTACAAGAGCCAGGGGAGTAAACTCAATGACACCAGTAGGAAGAAATGGGACAAATCCAGGAGGAAAGGACAGTCTCCAGAACAACCGGTTCTGTCTCTTCCACAAGTCAGTGTCATGAATAACAAGAGGCTGTTCTAGATTCAAGGAGACTTCGGGTACACAACATCCAGGTGCGCTGCATGATTCTCACTAAATTCTGCTTAAGACAGTCCATCTCTCAAGGACATTGTAGGGGCCATGACGGGAAACTGAATGTGATGGGATATTAGGACATGTTAAGAATGATTACCCAGGGGGCGCCTGGGTGGCTCAGTCAGTTAAGTGTCTGATTTCAGCTCAGGTCATGAGATTTAATCTCAGGCTCACGAGATCCAGCTCCAAGTAGGACTCCACGCCGGGTGTGGCGTTTGCTTAAGGTTCTTTCTCTCTCCCTCTGCTCCTCCCCCACTGCTCCCGCACACCCTCTCTCTCTCTAAAAAAAAAAAAAAGAAGAATGATTATCAATTATATTAGTTGTGATCATGTTAATTCGGCCATGTAGCACCATGTTCTTATTTTTAAGAGATATCTACTGAAGCATTTAGAGGTAAAATGTTCAAATGTCAATATTTTACTTTAAATTGCTTCAGTATAAATACAGAGTTTTGAAAAAGAGGGGGTCAGTTGCAAAAACAATTGCAAAACAAATGAGTATAAATGGTTTAAGGTTCAAAAATTGTGCTTCAGTGTCAAGGCATATTATGCTTCATTGAAAAGAAAGTTATACATGAAAAGAAGAGCTTCGATCTAAAGAGGCCTCCCCTCACCGCTATCTGCAAAGCACTAAACGAAGAAATTTACAAATTTAAAGTAAATATCAACTTTGAAAAGATCCCCTAATTTTATCTTATTTTTAAAAGATTTATTTATCTATTTTAGAGAGAGAGTTTTGGGGGGAAGGGCAGAGGGAGAGGGAATCTAAAGCAGACTCCACACTGAGCACAGAGTCCCTTGAGGGGCTCCATCTCACCACCCTGATATCATGATCTGAGCCAAAATCAGGAGTTGGACACTCAACCGACTGAGCCAGCCAGGCACCCCAACCCCCTTATATAATTTTAGAGGAACTTTTAGGCGTGTTATATCAATATTCAGAATCACTGAAGAAAGGGATTAAAAATCCAAAATTACAACATACTATTCCAGAACAATCACAACTCAGGCAACATGGAATGTTGATTTTCATACCGCTCTTTTTATTACACACGCTTCATTTCCACATCTTACGTGGGAATTATTTCCTTTGCACATTAATAAACACCCTCTGTTCTAAGCACATACCTAACAAATAAGAAAGCAAAGTCAAAAGTAGAGATAATACTTGGGGAGAGAAGCCGAATTTCAGTTAAAGCCTAACTCGGGGTGCCTGGGTGGCACAGCGGTTAAGCGTCTGCCTTCGGCTCAGGGCGTGATCCAGGCGTCCTGGGATTGAGCCCCACATCAGGCTCCTCTGCTATGAGCCTGCTTCTTCCTCTCCCGCTCCCCCTGGTTGTGTTCCCTCTCTTGCTGGCTGTCTCTGTCAAATAAATAAATAAAATCTTTAAAGAAAAAAAAAAAAAAAAGAAAGCCTAACAAGGAGTTTCAGCAGATGACTTCAGCAAGTCTCTGCTACTGACGGTGCTGCTTATTACCCGGGGCTAATGTAAACGTGATTAATGAAAAGGAGTAAAAGGCCGAGATTCTCAGGGATATAAAATCTTTTAACTGAATTCAGACATAAACAGGTTAGACCTATAGGTACGTATAAATTCTCTTCAGGGAGCCTACAGCCTAGTACGAAGATCGCAAGGTGGCTTTTTCTATTTGCTTGAGGAAATGTACAATTTAAACACGCAGGCACCTGCCTCTGGGTATGGAAAGAACAGATTCCAAAATTAAAACAAAATTAGAATGAAAACAAACCTCAGGCCCAGCTGCCTGCAGACCACTTCTGCGTCCGCTTCATCCCACTGGTCGTCACAGACAGTCCCCCACTGACCAGCATGGTAGAGCTCCACGCGGCCTTCCCGCGCGCTGCTCCCACCCACGAGGCGTATGACGGGGAACGCTGGGCCTGCACCGTGGGAAATCAGACACAGATTACGTCTATACATTTGCATTGATTGATGAGATTAGATATATTCTATTTATTTGCCATTCTCAGTAATTAAATCATATTTGGTAAGCCACTTCAGGGATTTGGACATACACACACACACACCCACACACACACACACATCTAATATGTATTATGGTGTTCTTGACCAATTAAAATATTCCAAATTGGGGGCACCTGGCTGGCTCAGTCAGTAGAGCATGCAACTCTTCATCTCAGGGTTGTGGGTGGTTAGAGCCTCACATTGGGGATAGAGTTTACATAATAATAAGAAGAAACTTTTTAAATAAAAATTGTTAAAAAAAATACTCCAAATTGAATTATATTCATACAAATAGTTCTTAAGAGGAAGTTCTAGGGGCGCCTGGGTGGGACAGTGGTTAAGCGTCTGCCTTTGGCTCAGGGCGTGATCCCGGCGTTATGGGATCGAGCCCCACGTCAGGCTCCTCGGCTATGAGCCTGCTTCTTCCTCTCCCACTCCCCCTGCTTGTGTTCCTTCTCTCGCTAGCTGTGTCTATCTCTGTCAAATAAATAAATAAAATCTTAAAAAAAAAAAAAAGAGGAAGTAGTCTAAATTCACTTTTCCTCCAACAACCTCAGAAACCAGAAGAGACACACTCAAAACTATCATTTACTGGAAACACATTTGATTTTTATGGCATTGTAGTGGTGACACTCANCCAACAACCTCAGAAACCAGAAGAGACACACTCAAAACTATCATTTACTGGAAACACATTTGATTTTTATGGTATTGTAGTGGTGACACTAATTTTTTTATATTCAATAACTTGAGCATTACCAACATGTAATTGTTAAGAATGGCACTTATGTCTGTAACATACTTGTCTTCAGTACAGAAATATTTTTGTACCTGTAGAAATCAAGTTAACATCTAAGTCATTACAACAAGGTAGTGAACATCATGGCCAATACCTACAAAAAGTAAGGTGGAGAACTCATTTGGATATGAATCAGTTCGCATTCATTTTCTAACAACTACCAAAGGCTTCCCATTGTGAATTCCTTACTAAGGTCCACAGTGCCCTGATCTAGCCCTGGTCAGTGTCCTGAACATCCCTCCCCACCCCCAGCATCCTTCACTGTGCTGTACCTACAACACCCTCTTCCTTCTGTCCCCAAAACACTCAAGGTTGGTTCCCACCGTAGGGTTTGTACGCTTTCTGTTCCTTCTGCTTGAAAAATGTTCCCACACATCCTCCCCTGGCTGCATCACTCTCATCATTCAGTTCTCAACTCTGAATTGTCCTTTGTTTAGCAGGCCTGCCCGGGCCTCCCGAGCTAATGCAGCATCCGGAGGGACTCTCTACTACACTGCCTTCCAAGTATTTACTTTATCTGAAACTGTCATTGATTTATTGGTTTTCTCATCCACTGTCTGCCTCCTAACAGCTGGAACTCGGGACAGTGACTGTGCCTTTCCCTTTCACCTGTGTATCTCAGGTACCTGGCATACAGAAGGCACGTACTAGATATCTGTAGACTGATTGGACTGATAAGTGATAGCTAAAAGCCTAGAAAGAATATCCCAGACAAGAAAAAATAATTAGCAATATTCATTCGCTCAATTCTGTTTAACAGGGCCATTCAAAGGAGCACTAGACAGACCTTATCCTCAAGAGGTTTGCTAAGTAAAGACATGGACTAAACGAGCACAGAGAAGAGATCACCAAGACCCTGCAGGAGCTCAGAAGCAAGGGAGCTNAAGACCCTGCAGAAGCTCAGAAGCAAGGCTCTGCTTACCACTGGGGGTAGTCTGGGAATCTCTTCTGAAGAAGCTGAAGAGGGCAAGGTGGATGGATGGGATGTCAGAAGTCAGAGATGGGCTAAGTGCCGTTCAGGCAAAATGAACAGTACGAGCAAAAGTATAGAAGCACAAAGTTGAATGTGTTTGGGAAATAGTAAGGCAGTGTAATTTTTTCTGGAATAAAGGATGCAATATGGTAAAAGGTTCAGAACAGGCTGGGCCCCTGGCCCCGAAATTTTATTGCAGCTTCTGCCAAATGCTAATCATTTATCCACATGAAATATGCTTCTAATTCCCCCACAGTGTAAGCAGCTGTCAGTGAATGGTATTGGGATATTCACATTTACATTCAAATAGCATACTTGAATTTTTCAGCAGAGATTCACATGAGTGAATATTTACATATACTCACATTCTGATCTCCATAATTTAGCTGATGTACATAAGTCAACCAGTCCTTATAATATATAAAAAGGATAAAGATTGTTTTAATAAACCTAAGTGTTCTCAGTATTGTATATTAGCTTCTTATAATTAACTGATGACTGAATTTTGCTAAGAAACTTCAGTGTGCCTGTTATTATGTTTATTTTTCCTTTAAAAAGCTTGGAAAGTATAGGGAAAAAATGGGAAAATGTATTAATTTCTTAAGTTATTATATTCTTCCCTGCCTCCCCTCCCCCTACCACTGTGGTAAGCTTGGAGAAAACAGAAAAAAAAAATGATTTAAGATCTTATTTATTTATTTGACACAGAGAGAGAGAGAGTGCACACAAGCTGCAGAGGGAGAGGGAGAAGCAGGCTCCCCGCTGAGCAGGGAGCCCAACGTGGACCTCAATCCCAGGACCCTGGGATCATGACCTGAGCTGAGGGCAGACGCTTAACTGACTGAGCCACCCAGGCATCCCAAAGAACAAAAATTTTTAAGAGGAAATTTAAAATCACCTATAACCCAGAACTGTATGGCATACTACCTTATATTTTTCAGTGTCGTGTTTTACTTTAAAACATGTGGGCTTTTTCTGGCTGTATAAGTAATTGTGAAAATATAGAAAAGCTCAAAGACAAAATTTAATTTCATCAACATTCCACATCCTCCCAACAAGCACACAAAAAGTCATTTGAAAGAGACTTCAATGAGGTTAACTTATGGATGAATAAAACTCCCAGACATGTTCACTTAAATAACTACCTCCTATATCCAATACTGCTACACAATCTCCTACTTTGTAAGTGTTGGACAAGCAACAAGTACTACATGACAAGGCACCAAATGTAATTTCCAAACTAAAAAAATGTATTAAAGGTCTAATACTGTGCCTTGAAGTAGACTCCGTGTGTGCTGATCTGAGCTATTTCCTTTCACATTCTCACTTGATCTTTTTTCTCTCTCACTTGTATCTTATCTCAACCTCC
>NC_048228.1:14520548-14645859 GCF_002007445.2 Ailuropoda melanoleuca | reverse complement strand
GAAAAGTGGAAGAGTGTGACTAATGCCTGACATTACATGCCAAATTAGATGACATCATATACAAAATTCTTACCATGTATACATCACCTTCCACTTCACCTGAGGTCAGAGATAAGAAGCACAGAAACAAAATTCAGGGCTCTACTTACAAATAAGCTGTTATTGACTGTGTTTTATGTTCCTTCCATCTGATTTATTCACCACTAAAGAGCAAAATGCTTTTTCCCTTTTTAATCTCAAGTGGTAGTCATGAAATTCTAAAGATTATAATTTCAAAAAGGTGTTGGTGTTGATGACATTGCCTGATGTCAGTCTTAGGAAAATTCCCACTAGGTAGGATCATTTGATTTAATTGAGTGCCCCTGGAAATTTGCCTCCTCCTACATCCTCACTTAGCTGCTCCAGGGTCTATGATTTGAGTCATTCTTTTTCTTGAAAAGAGTCAAAATTAAAATGCAAGCACCCCAAGAAAAATAACATCCCTTAAGAACAGATGGATTGAGGCCCTACATTTCCCTTCTTATTTGCACTGGTTTGCAGAGTGGCTACTGAGAGGCCACAAGTGGGACACTTAAGCCGAGACAGAAGCAAACTCAGACAGCTGAAGAATTTCACAAAACTGTTAAGTCACTATGATGGCCTTCATTTCATAGGTAAAGAAATCAAGAAAGTAAGTTCTACCAAAAAACTCAGTCACATTTTGCATATTTCAAAGTTATTTCAAAATCTGGCTTTAAAATCATTTTCTAAAATATCAGATTCACAAATCACCCATTCATTTCACTTGCACTGGCCTAGGCATCTATTATTTTCCAAGTCATCATCATTTAAAAATGTAATTATTTAAGAAACACATATTTTTTGTCTCATGACAAATACAAAGTGTCATTTAATTCAAAGAAAAGAATAATAAATGGAGGCAAAACATTACACTGCCAAATCCTGAATATTCAGGAGAGAGCATGGGCATGGATCAGTCACATGGCAGATAAATCTCAAAGTCATTCATGCTTTCCAAACCTCTTTAATTCAGACTGTGCAAAAGGAAGCCCTGTTTAGCTCAATGAAAAGCATGAACTGCAAAACATTTCTTTTAAGATTTTATTTATCTATTTTATATATAGAGAGAGAGCACAGAAGCGGGGGGAGCAGAAGAGGGAGAGGCAGAAACAGGCTCTCTGCTGAGCAGGGAGCTGGACGTGGGGCTCGATCCCAGGACTCTGGGATCATGATATGAGCCAAAAGCAGACGCCCAACCAACTGAGCCACCCAGGTGCCCCTGCAAAACATTTTTAAAGAAATAGGTCTGAAGAGTTTAACTGAACTTTAATGATTTTTTAACCACAAAATCTCTTCTATAGAGACCTACATAGTATCATTCATATCGCAAATGTCAACATCTTATTTCAACTCAAAAAACTTATTTGCTCACCTCAAACAAACATTAGTTGAAATGATATTTAAATTAATCTATTATCTATTAATCCTCCTCCTCCAAATTACTCATGTCAAAGGGTTGGAAGAAAGTTCTAGAAATGAAAACAAACTGGAACACTACTTATGCGTGTTAAAAAATCATAATAAAATGTAAAATACTGCCTAAATCACCAAAAAGCTATCAAGAAGAAATGATGCGCATGCATATTATCTAAATGTTTAAGGCATTTGGAGATAAAACGTAGAAAACTCTGCATAAAGTATAATTACTACCCTCGCATCATGATGACGGCAATGACAGAGCTGGAAATAGTTTCCAGGTGAACTATCAGTTCCACCATCATTTCTCAGATTCTCCAAACATGATGTGAAAGCCTGGTTTCATTTAGCTGTATCTGCTATATGGCTAGAAATGCGGAGAGCTCATCCAATTTTTCTTTAACAAATGAATACAAATATTTACAATTCTGGAAAGTCAATTTGCATGTCAATGACTAATGAATTCTCCGTCAGAATCCATTCCCATCACCTATGTTCCTAACTCACAAACCTTCCTAATATTGCTCCACTCTCCACTCCCACCTAGTTTATCCTTCTCGTAAGGTCATAAAAATGTCTAACATATTCTGAGAAATTATCTACTTTGGACTCAGAGTGAGTAGTTCTTAATGGGAGATAATTCTATGAAGTGCATAATTCTTCAAATAATTATTTGAAAGAGCCACCTTAAAAAATATCAGAATAACATGCTCCAAAATAATAAAAAGTTTGAACACACAATTTATACTACATTTAAGATAAGTAGTAATATTTACTTGTTTTTGGTTTTACTTTGCTCTTGCTTCATTTATTTTCTTAGAATAGTCAAGATGGTCAAAATCTTAAAAACTGTAACCCATTTCCCTCCATTTATGGATGAGGAAGATTTGGACCAAATCAACTGCCATGACCATCTGTTTCATAGTTTCCCACCCTTCCTACTTTTCCTCTGTCTCCAAGTTATCTCCTAGATTCCTGTCCTTGCTACCGTCCCATCTCTGAAGCCGAGCAAAGACACTGCGATGTCTTTGCATTTTATGTCTTTTTCATGTCTATGCATTTATGTTCTTTGCATAATGCACTTTATGCATTATGTTATGTGGTTTTCACCATTCTATGTGAAATATTCTATTTTATTTGAAATATTGCAACTAATCTACCAAACATTTTATGGGAATAAATAGCCAGGCAGAAAGGTAAGACAGCTCGAAGAGATTTTACTTTGCACTGCAAAGAGGAGAGAAGTGACTACTTTCCAGTGATCTACATTTGAGGCTGACCTTCCAGTGGAGGAGTCCCGTGACTGTACAAATTGGTAGGCGCACTATACATTTGCACAAATTCATAGGTGCACAATTACAAAGTGAAGGGCGGGAAATATCCTTAACTCAATTTTTAAAAATATAGGATGAAACAATGAAGCACTCCACAAAGGTCAAAGCCTGGCAAACTCATTTATATTGCTAAAGTAATAATAAAGCTCTTTTATTATCAAAAAATTTTATTATCAAAACTTGATCCCTCTTCCTTCCCTCTCCTACTTCAGTCAAGAACTCTGCAATGTTCCTCACAGTCTCGGCTAAGTCTCTGTACCACAGGGGCTGCACTGTCTTAAAGTCTCTCAAGTGCCAATCTGATTAAACTATTCTATTGTANGCCACTCCACAAAGGTCAAAGCCTGGCAAACTCATTTATATTGCTAAAGTAATAATAAAGCTCTTTTATTATCAAAAAATTTTATTATCAAAACTTGATCCCTCTTCCTTCCCTCTCCTACTTCAGTCAAGAACTCTGCAATGTTCCTCACAGTCTCGGCTAAGTCTCTGTACCACAGGGGCTGCACTGTCTTAAAGTCTCTCAAGTGCCAATCTGATTAAACTATTCTATTGTAAATGTTTTTATTTTTAAAATGTGTTAAGAATAATAATTTAAAATTTGAGGTCTCAACTAAAACAGGTATTACAAAATTATAAAACAAAACTTTCCAGAAGAAAGTCTGGAACTGTAAAGCTATGTGTGATATCATGTCATAGAGATGACTCCCCAGAGTTCTTAAAATAGATTGTCGCCCCCCATCCTGACCACCAAAAAAAGTCAACTGTCTGTTGTTATTATAATTACCTACTATAACAACTGTCTGTTGTTACTATAATTACCTAAAGGCAAAAATGTGTCAATGTGCAACAATGCTCAGAATTCTATCCTAATTCCCAGCCAAAACTGCTGAACTTATTGTCATTTTAGTTTACTATTGTTTGCTTGTTTTTTCTCTGTAGTAATACCTCTGGTTTTATAAAAGAAAGGGAACACAAAAGATGCATGTCACTCAAATTTGCTTTAAGGGCAAGGAACTCCCCATGTGACTCCTGATCTCAGATCGTGAATTTGAGCCCCATGTGTAGCAGACAGTTTCTCTAAAATTTTAAAAAACCAAAACAAAACAGGAATTCCCAAACCAGAAAGACATTTAAAAAGGATTCTCTTTAACCATTTTATCAGTCTCAATGGAGACAAGGAAATCTTCTAGAGAACAGCTGACCAGATTAAAATTCCCTTGGTAAGTCTCCTTGGTTTGTCAGTTTGTAAGGCTATTATGATGTGATGAATTCTATTCCTCCCCCACCAAAATGTTGAAGTGCTAACCCCCACTACCTATAGACAGGACCTTATTTGGCAATAAGGTCTTTGCAGATGAGCAAGTTAACATGAAGTCATTAGGGTGGGCTCCAATTCAGTATGACTATGTTCTTGTAAAAAGGAGAAATTTAGACACAGAGACCCACACAGAGGGAGAACACCATCAGAAGCTTGGGGTTACAACCCACAAGCCACGGAACCATCCAGAAGCTAAGAAAGCCCATGAATAGATCCTTTCCTGATGTCTTCAGAGGATGGGCTGCCCTGCTGACACCTTGACCTTGGACTTTCAGCCTCCAGAATTATGAACCTGTATGTTTCTGTTGTTTAAGCCACTCAGTTGCGGTACTCCTTCCAGCAGGCCTCGTAAACTAATAGAGCCATGACAGTATTACCCCTCCTTGGACAGCTAGCGAAACCATCCTTTTCATACTCCATACTTCAAGGAGACCTGAAAGAAATACTAGGAAAGGAATCTGGTGAGTCAGGGGTCTTTGTTCTGTGAATCCAGCTCATTCCAAAATAACCAAATGAAAAGGTATGCCTAATTTCGTTAACTAACATGTACTTAGAGAATAGCAGTCACTTGTTTGAAAGAAAAACCAGCAAAAAGGAAGAAGTAGTGTTTTCTGAATAGAATTAATAATACATTTTTTAAATCTTTTGAAATCACAACTCGATAAATGAGTAAAATAATTTTACTGTTATCATACACATCCTTTCTCATCTATTACTGATCTTCACAGAAGCACAAAATAATCACTTTTAGTCATTGCTATTGCTCTAGTGGAACCAGAAAGAATGCATCCTGGTGATATCAAGCTATTGTTCAGAACTCAGACAAAAAGTATACTTAAAGCTGAAAGTGATAGAGAAATGTCAATGTGTGAACTATTCCCAAGAAAAAAAAGCCCATTATATGCTAGACAATATAGTACACATATTTCACAAACGAATTAAAAATAATCTTACGTCTTACACCAAATGCATACTGGGAAAATACACTAAATGATCATGTCGTATCTGAATTACGAAATATACAAAAAAGTCATTGCCTAAAAACAACTGATTTGAGAGGTTGTTAGTTGAATTTTTCAAGTACAGTACAGGAGGCTAGTTTAATTTTGATGTTTTCCTATGATTATATTTAGCCATAACCAAAACTGGCTTTAGCATTGTGAAACAGATTTTATTCAAATCATGCCATATCAAAATGAAATCAAATCATCTTTTAACATATGAAACACTCCCTCGGACTGAGATAAAACTGAACTATATCTGCCTCCATTAGTTCACATCTATAATTCAGATGAGTTGTGCATTTATTATTCATGTAGATACCTTCAGTACTGAGAAAAAAAATCTCAACTGGTCTAATTCAAAAGGAGAGAGCATCTAAACAACGAGAGAGTATCCTGAAAAGCAATTCTACCCATTTATATTGAGATTATTAGAAATTTATAATTTTATCAATTATTACTTCATTTAAAACACTATACAGTATTACGCACAAAAAGACTCTCTCCATGGTTTAATGATGGCATAGTAAGAACACACACATATAACCCTAGCAGAAAACTCCACCAATGTGTGTCTCTGAACTATTCACACATAAGCAAATGGTATGGGTATTAACATTTCATCATTCAGCTTTGAGTGATGAAATTAAACTATTCCTGATAGTAATCCTCTTATCTGTCTCCTAGAGTAGGGATCACAAGACAGGTAATGAAAATGCTTAGTATTCTTCTGACATCGCAATCAGAGAGTGGGTGTCCTCAACCAGAGGACACAGGTGATTTCTTATTCATCTTTGTAATTGCTGCTCCTAATGTGAACTCAGAAAATGTTTAATGACATCTATCTTTGCCTTGTTATAAGAACCAGCCTTTTCCACCCTCTGTATCCCCCTGGTGATCCTAATAAAAAGTACTGAGATTGTGTCTTATAGTGGGGGGGGGGAATCTCATTAGTTTAGTGCTTTGCATACAATAAAATTTTTATTAATATTGTTGGGCTGACTTGCAGGACGAAAGGGGAGGGTAGGGGGCGAGATTGCCCTGGAAAAGTAAGCTGTGAAAGAGGTGAAAATAAATATTTCCAGAACAGGGTGCCAACCACGTCGAAGGCACTCTAAATCAATTGTTCGCAGAGTGGCTAACGAATGCAAACTTTTTACGATACAGACTAAAGGAAGAGATTTCAGAGGACTGCTTTCTTTATGAGTTAATTCAGAGATAGGGGAGCTTCAAAATGAGAATTAAAATTATCTACCTCACAACTAAGCTAACTTCCATATTCTTAACAATCATGGAATTATTCATTTCAGACGTAAATTTGCTGGACCTGCAAATAACATCTTAAAACAAGAAAACAAGCTTTTTCAACCAAATCAGGGTCTAAATGGGATTCATGTAGATTCAGCTGAAAAATAAATGTAGCATTTCACAGAACAATTTTTAAAATTACTTACTACTATTTTTTAATCGCATTAAGTTTCCCAAATGCAAGGACAAACTCCAACCATACTTCTTACCAGATCCTGTTGGTTCTCCTCAACAACAACCTTACTTCCTCCTGCCAGGAGAGTCCCTAGGTGTTCCGAGATTAATCCTGATTAAACTACCCAATTGTGTTAATTGAATTTTCCTTTCCAGAGAGTGCCAGAGGAACATGTGATCCAGTCTTGGCCAATGAAATGCAGGAGGAAGTCCGGGCGGGGGTTTGGGGTGAAATTCTAGGAAGGTTTCCTTGCTCTATGTGACCAACATGAGAAGGGGCCCTTTTTTCTCCTGCAGGCTATCCTATCTCAGTGGGAAGCCCGGAATAAGCCACACTTAGAGAACAGAGTCAAGAGATTAGCAGAAAAACAGAGTTGTGCCATGTTGGAGCCCAGCTTCTTGCAGTATGAACAACAAACTTCCTTCTTGCTTCAGTTGTTTTGAATTGGGTTTTCTAGTCTTTGCCATCAAAACCACCCTAACTGATGCAAGCCACACTCATACCCAAGTATGTAATTATGATTTTCTCCTCTTCCAAAGGCATTTTATTTTCATAATCATAATGTATATAAACTTGGTATCCATCTTTTCCCCGTAACATTATCATAAGCATTTTTCCATTTTTTATGTATAACCTTTACAATTATCACTTTAGTAGCTACATAGTATCCATCAGATGAAGGGACCTCTGCATAGGATCTTATTGCTGTATATTTAGGCTTGCCTCCACAATTATGAACCAAATCACATTTTTTTCTTTTTAAAGATTTTATTTATTTACTTATTTGAGAGAGAAAGAGAAAGCAGGAGCAGCAGGGGGAGGGACACACGGAGGGGGAGAAGCAGACTCCCTGCTGAGTGAGGAGCAGGACTCGGGGCTCAAAGCGGGGCTCCATCCCAGGACCTTGAGATCATGACCTGAGCTGAAGGCAGA
Source organism: Ailuropoda melanoleuca (assembly GCF_002007445.2). Lineage (NCBI taxonomy): Eukaryota > Metazoa > Chordata > Mammalia > Carnivora > Ursidae > Ailuropoda > Ailuropoda melanoleuca. The sequence continues at coordinate 14,638,311 of NC_048228.1, read as the reverse complement.
CACTTAACCCAGGGAGCCACCCAGGTGTCCCTGAACCAAATCACTTTTACAAAGATTACCTTAACACACACACACACACACTCAAAGACTATGGCCACATACCTATTTACACTCACAGATAATCACTCACAAAAGGCAATAGTATCTAGGGGCACTTGGGTGGCTCAATCAGTTAAACATTGGACTCTTGCTTGACTTTGGCTCAGGTCATAATGTCAGGTCATGAGATGGAATCCTGTATCTGGCTCCGAGCCTGCTTGAGATTCTCCTCTCTCTCTCTGCCCCTCCCACTCATTCTCTCTCTCTCTTTCTCCAAAACAAGTAAATAAAACTGTTTTAAAAAAGACAAAAGTAACCAGATATCTTATTTTTTTCTTAAAAAAAAAAAGGCCTTCAGACTAGTAAAGAGACAGATAATGCCTCAAATCAAAGTATTTTATATCTGCCTTATCCTGAAGAGCAGATTGAGCTCAAAATTTAAAATCCAGCCAGGAACTATATCAAGTCTGGTATTGCTAACGTTTCTGAGAACCTGCTAAACAGAATCAAGATGCAGCATTTTTTTTTTAAAGGGACAGTTTTCAGCCAGCTTTTTAATTAACATTCACTTCAAACACCAGATGGACTTCAAAGAGTACAGCCTGTAAACAAGTGTCCCACAAGTCTGCTGCCTGTTTGAATCAGGAGATTGTGGAGGGTACATGCGTATGAACAGCTTAACATGACAACATGACAAAAAGCCAGATCAAGGAATCATTCCCTCTGGTGAAATCCCCATCATTAGAACATTACCATCACTTATTGTACCTGTTTCACCCATCAGTCATCAGTCAGTCACCTATGGCTGAGCTCTGCTTGGCTGCTTGTCATGGACAGTAGTTAGCCCAGCAACCGGTTGTCTCATCTGCCATGCCAACCAGGGACTGGAAAGTGATTTTCCCTTCCTAGTTGGGAAGCTCTAAATTACTGCAGGGTATCGGGGGAATCAGTTGCGTGTTAACTCTTTCTGTAGGAACATAAAAAATAACCTAGCTCACATGCAGTTAATAATCATATTCTGGTGAACTAGGTTATTATTATACCACACCAGTCCAATGAAAAACAGTGGTCCCATTTCCTAAAATGTCACAAAAAGTTAACCATAGATTGGCATGCCTTCTTCTTGATCCTACACCTAGAAGAATTAAGTCACAGATGGTGGACTCAGTTTACCTAATCATCCACCACTATACATTCTAGACGGGTTCTGATGCCCTCCCATGGTTTTCCCAAGTGTGACAAAGGGTCTTCAGCATCCAAATCACTTGACTGCTCCTCAGAAATGCACATTCCTGAGACAGATCTAAGGATTACTTAATGGGGGCCTCTGAAGGCTAGAGCCTAGGTATCTGCATTTTCAGAAGTTCCTAGGTGCTCATCATGAGAACAAACTCCCTGGGCTGATTTAGGGTATTCCAATCCTCCAAACAAACTCTTTATTACTAATCACGGTTTCATACAATTAGGGCCCAGGCATCATCTTTCTCACTCTCAGACATTTGAGCCACTGGAGTGTCCACATCTTGCCTTAGCTTACCTGGGATCACCCCAGCACACCTCCAACTAGGCTTAGACCAACTCTGTACCTTGAAGGCAACAATGTCCTCATTTCTCTCAATGCAATTAGATACGTAACACTGGCCTCAAGTTTATTTTTTGAAGGAGGGATCTCACTACTATAAATTTTCTTTCCTTTTGTTCTACTTGTTTGTGTAAAGAAAAGAAAAAAAAAAAAAACCTCCGGATATTTCTAAATCCTAAGATACAGGAAATCATGTATATTGGACCAAACATATTCCCTTCCTCTTTCCTTTTAAACTAGTTTCTAAGCTACAAAAAGAGGATCATCAGACAGCACATATATTTCTCCATGTTTATATAATTAAAGAACTAGAGCAAAATGAGTTGTGACATGAAAATGTACACTACCTTCTAATGTTGTTAGGAGAATTAAATGGGAAAACGAACATATAAAATACTTAGCTCAGCATCCAACACGGAGTGAATGTTCAGTGAATCCTAGCTGTTATCAGGCCAGGTTATTTTGGTTCATACTCAGAGCTCGAAAAGTTCTTTGAATTAATCTATTCAAAAACTGCTTTTCTGCAGAGAAGGAAACCAAAGCTCCGGGAGTTAAGAGTCTTACCCAACGCTACATAGTTACTGCTGGAGCCAAAACGGACACCAGTGTTTTCTAAAGCGTAATTCTTTTCCCTACTCCATGATAGCTTTGTTTACCCTCCGAAGTGAAATGTAGGACCGAGGCCAGAAAGCCGTAAGTATGTTCAGAACACGCCAGTCATTGCAAAGGAATGGATCATGCCTAATCAGAACGGGGGGGAGGAAATGAAAGGATGGGAAGCTCTGGTTATCAAGACTGGGTCTGAGAAAGTAATTAATTATTACATAGCTGGCCCATTGTTTTCCTGTTCTTGGGGGTGGGGGGCGGACATTGATCTCCCATCCTGGGTGGTTTCTTTTGTTTCTCTTGTGTTCAATCACTTTGCCCCGGGAAGTACTGCACACACGATTATGCAGTGTTTGGGATTCTGTCTGGTGAGAATTAGCTATGAACATAAAAACATCACAAAGAGTCTGAGCTGCTGTTAGATTTAAATTTCTATTCAACACAAGGGGGAAAACAAAGAACAACCTACTCTCCTCGTCTGGAATATAAAGTTAAAGGAGTTATGTGTCAGAAAGAGAGCAATTTATCACTATAGCGTTTTAATTTTGAATTCCATTTTTCTTTCAGTATATATACATATCCTAAGTGTATATTTAAAAATAAGAAATTACAATAACAGGAAAGTGAAAAAAATCCCAATGTTTGCTGAACATGAAACAACAGATAATCTCTTATAGTAAATAATGAGACACTAGAGCTCTTTGCCTGATATCACCTCAATTTTTTATAGCCACATTGGCATTCTGTCCATGAAACATGAATATAGCAATGACTTCATTCTCCAGGATGAAGGATAATTGATCTTAACCTTCCTATCACTTTCCTTTAACTCAAAGCTAATGCAATTCAGATAAATAAAAATGTCTGTAGGAAAAAAAAAATGGCACTATGAAAGCCAACCTCCAAATTACCTCCAAAAGGTATAAAGTACAACATATTTCAGAATCCCAATTCATGAAACCCCGGCCCCATAGCTTAGATGGACAGCTGTCAATATGATGTTTGAAGGAAAATCCAAACTTTGGAGGACATTTTCTTCCCAGCTATTAAAGAAGGGCATGAAGGGGGTGCTAAACAAAACCCCAACGACTCAAAATGAAGCACTGTTCAAAGGCAGTTCATTTACTTACATTAAACCTATTAATATGTTTTCATTGTACCATAAAATCAAAACATCTTACCAACTTTATCTCTTGAGGTCACCAACTAATCCCAATTGCCCACAAAGAACATATACAGCTAAAAAAGGCATCTTTGAAAACTGCATTTTACTATATCAAGTTGCTTCTTCCCTACAGTTACTTTTTCCTTTTCTCTTCACTCACTAATAATATTTACCAAATTATGCCCCAGACCGTGAACATCATTTTCACAACTTGTATTCTGACCAGGAAATTTTGCCATATTTTTTCAAACACAGGTCAATTGTGAGAGTGAAGGCAAAAAAATGTATCACATTCTTCCAAATCGGGGTCTGTGAGGAGGGGATAAGGTTATTGGTTGTCATATTGTATTTAATATTTCCCTTTCCATAACAAGTAATTAGAAACTTTATCTCCTCCTTTACTTTGCCTCTTTCGTGTAAATATGGTAACACCCTCAAGGCAAACTGACCTAAAGAACACGCATCCACCCAACGCACACACAACCACCCGATGAGCACGCGTGTACACACATACACACACACACACACACACACACACATACACGCACACAAGAGTGGCCAGAGACCATATCCAGGAACCCAGGGAGCAGCACCTTGCACAAAACTATCCTCACGACAACCTTCCCACACAAAGCACGCCTCGTTCATTTAAAGTCACCGTACCCATGCACTTTGCTGGTAATTCAGCGGCAGCCAACCATCACACCCGGCAATGCAAACCCGAAACCCCGCGGTCGCACCCCATCTCTTCAAGGCACACCTAACGCCCTAGGCGAGCCAGGCTGGCTCCCCGCCAGTCCCGAGCTGCCGCCGCTGGCCCTGGACCACTCACCGTGTCTGCAGTCGCAGTAGCCCCAGTCCACCTTGCCGTGGGCGTGCCCGTAGAAGCACCAGGGTCTGCCCGCGCCGTCCGGGCTCCGGCAGAAGTTGTGGCGCTGCCCTCGCAGCTGAGCCCAGCTCGCCGGGGGCGACCGCTCGAGGAAGGGTGGCACCTCTGCCCAGCGCAGACAAGGGGCGCCGAAGTCCGTCACGTTGACCCAGGGCTCGCCGGCGGGGCAGTCCTGATGGTGCGGCCCCGGCGTGCGCCCGGCGTGGAGGGCGTGCGGGCGCTGGGCATGCAGCACGGGCGGGAGGCGCGGGACGCGCGGGAGAGGGGGCGGCGGCGGCGTCCTCTGTTGCCGCTGCTGGGTGGGAAGATAGTAAGGGTGCCGGGGACGTCGAGGGGGCGAATGGCGATAGCGGTGGTGGACGGGATAACTGACGACTAGATCAAAGCCCATCACTTCGGGGAGCGCCCCTAAAACCAGAGCCACCACCAAGCGGGCGAGCGTCATGGTGCCGGAGAAGCAGGGTTTGGACCATGCTTCCCGGCTCCTTGGGTTCTGAAGAGGAGGAGAGGAGGGGTCGGGGGTGGGGCTGCAGCGTCCCTCGAATCCCCCACTCGAGTCCCCTCCCGCTCCCCCGCGCTCGGACCGCCCTCCCCTCCCCATCTCGCCTCCCGCCGCGGGTCGAGCGATGAGCCTCCGCTCCTGGCCCTTGGAAGCGGTCGCCGGCGGTGAAATCTTGAGCTCCGCCGAGACGCGACTGGTGGAGAGGACTCGCAAAGAGAAGGCGCGGACTCGGCGGGGAGCGGTGGGGACTGAGCCCCAGGTAGCCGGCGGTGGCACGAGCCCGGGAACTCTGCCCCCTGGCTGCGGGCGCGGGGCGCGCAGTCTCATCCCGGAGCGGGACCTCCGCTCGGCCCCTAGCCGGCTCCTGGCTGTCGCCGTCCTGGCCAGACCAGCTGCTGGCACCGCCGCAGCCTCGGTGTGCCCCAGCCAAGCTCGAGGGTGCCAGTGCGGGGGAAGGTCTGGGCTGCTCCTTGCCAGAAGGCAACACCATCACAGCCCAGAGTGTGGCGGCTCCCAAGCTTGGCACCAGTCCCTGCAGTCCTCTCTCCTTCAACCCCGTGCCCTGTCTCCTTTTCTCGATTTTGAAAACTTCAGAAGAAAAGTGTGGTTGGATTTAGTTACAACTCTCCCCTGACAGCCCAGGATAAAAATGAACAAAGCACATGAGGAATGTTGAAGCCATTTTACCAAAGTGTGAGCTCCTCAAGGACAAGACCACGTTTCATTTAGCTTTATATCCCAGTGCTTAACACTGTGCCCAACACTTATTAGGCTCCAATAAACATTTGCTGAAATTAAATTCCTGAACTGACCCAGGCAAAGGAGCTTGAGCCTTTCCACTTCCTGCCTCCCACTTTCCACCGGGTGCGCTGGACAACACCAGTTGTTTGGTTATTACTGGGATTCAGTGAGGCCTTCTTAATACCAAATTTCCTTTCTAACCAGAGAAGACTTCATCCGTCCGGGTCTCCATCCTATCCAAAAAGTCCATCCCTCTAACACCTGCCTCGTTTTTGCAGGGCAATGTACTTGAGTTAAGCCTACACATTTGCCTCTCCAAAGTGGACTCACTACTGGCAGTTTTGAAGCTGCCCTGTTGGCTTGACCTTACCTTGGGAGAGCCTTTCAACAGCTCTACTCCCTGTCCCAAACTCCCAAACGTTGGCTAGGAATTTTTTTTTTAAATCACTGAAGCTGGATATTTTAGGATTTCTCCTTTCAATGGTTCCTGACCATGCCACTGAAGTTAAACAAGGAAAAGAAAGGCCAAAGAGACGTCATATTTACTTTCTGGTAATCATTTTTAAGTGTGAGAGAGGACTACTGTCCTATAATTTAATGTATCCCAAAGAAAACCTGAGCATAACTTAAACATTTACTGTTAAAACCTAGGTTTCAATTAGAAACTGATTTAATTCTTTAACCTAGCTCAAATAATCCATTTTAGTTTAACTTTCATGAATCATTTTATTGATTTTCCCCACTCTTATTTAATTAAATATTTGATTTTATTTCAGAATGAACTGGGTAAAAATATTAGGAATCCCAAGGTGTATTTGTCAAATATTTATTCAAGATGTTTTCATTCAAGATGCTTGTATGCACTATTTTGGTATTTTGGGTTTTTTGTTTGTTTTTGTTTGTTTGTTTGCTTACTAATATTTTTCTGGCTCCAAAAGCATAATTAAAAGGGTACTTATGGAAGAGAGGTTGATTGACTTATTTTAGAATTCACCAATCACAGATTCTTGATCTAATAGGTGACAGTTCTAATAGGAGTTGTCCACCTGTTTCTCTACCTTCTGCCTTGGGATTCTGGCTGCCTTGCTCAGATCCTGCTGCCCTCCCTCCCCTGCATGGCTTCCTCCACCAATTGTTTTCACACTTGGTGGGGCTCTGCCAGCACACCTAGTTCCCACACATCTGTGTACCTTGAAGAGAGGGAAATCACGAAAGAGAAAAGAGTAAATCGAAGTTCTACTTACATTTAACAGATTATAAAGCTGACACAGACAAAGCAGAGTTACCCACAGAAAATTCCACATCTGGATTTAATCATGTAGGTTTTAAAATACCTTTCCTAGAAAATAAAATGGCATTTATGTAATTGGACTATGAATTTAGGGGCCTCAATTTGGGTTTTGTCCTCTATTTTACAGGCAAAATATGACCTAAACAAATCTGTCCTTTACGTATCACTTCCCTCCTCTGCTAATATTTTCCTTCCCTCTCTTCTTTCATACCTCCTTGCTGCTACCAACATGGAGACATTTAGGATACCCAGTCCTCATCCAATCCCTGAAATGCATTTCTTTCTCCCACCTCCACCACATCACAGTGTGTGTTTTGCAGGAAGGAGGGGTGTTTGCAAGGAGAAATTCTCTCCTGCCTGGATTAGGTACTACTTATAGCCAATAGCCGCAGATCCCTCCTCAGATTCTCATCACCCTCGATCAGATATCACAGCCAAAGGAAAGGGGAAGGCAATTCCATCTTGTTACAACTGCAAAAACCCCACTGCTAATTTTTTTTTTTCTGCTTTGCAATCCCTTTAGCAGCAACAAAGGAGCAAGGAAAAGGAACTGAAAGAAACAAGTATTTGACACTTTGCAGGCATTTCCCCACCACAAGGCTTAGAAGGCCCCAGGGGGTCCCCATAATACCCCTTGTCAGCTCTGCAACCTCCGGATTCCATCCTCATGGATTTCAGTCCCAAGAGCTCAACTGCCCACAACCTCATGGCCTAAAACCTAGAAAAGTGAAGAGGGGCGTCTGTGGGCTCATATCACAACAGGGAGGGGAGGCAGTCCTTGGAGTAGGGGCAGGGTACATATATATATCTGCATTTCCTACGACAACTATGTTTTATGTATATAAACATTTGGTTTTACGGTCGTCTAGTAGAAGATGATTCTACTTCGCGTACACGATGGGTTGTATAGCTCTTGTGTTGTCCTATTTGGAAATACAACCAATACGCATATTATTTTTACAGAGTTCCAAAAACCAGTATACAAAATAACTTTCGGAAAATCTCCATTTGCAATTTGGGTACTTCCTGTATTTGGAGAAGCGAACAGTTTTTGAACATATGGCATAAAATCAGCATTGAGTTGTACAATTCCAAGTGCAAACAATTTGTTAAAAGATCACTAAGCACTGCTCTTTCACATAAAAGGGGGGAAAAATCAAATCCTATGAAAGCCTGTGTGGGGACCATGGGAGATTTGAAATGATAAGGCATTATCAAGCTGTTAGAGCGGAGGGAATACAATAAAAGAATAATATTTAGCTAAAAGTTTAAGAGAAGAAAAGGTCCAGAATACATGTGATGAATTGCTAAGTGAATGAACGGTACAGTGATTCAGAGGCAGATGTCTGCTGCCAGTAGGAGGTCTCTGGCAGCGGAGGTAAAGTTTATACCTCTGCCCATGTTGGTCACACTCTTCTCTGCCAGCCCTCAGCCATGAGGCTTAACAATACGTAACCATACATATATAGTGTTGACCTTATATATAGTGTTCAAGAGCAAAGGAAAAGTTCTGCTTAAGTCATTTGATCTCTATTTTTTTATTGTTTAAAATTGAATTTTATAAACCAGAACAAAATACCTTTTTAAAATTTTGATTCTTTTAAAGATTTTATTTTTAAGTAATCTCTACACCCAACATGGGGCTCAAATTTATGACCCTGAGATTGAGTCACATGCTCCACCAACTGATCCAGCCAGGCACCCCCAAATTTTTATTTATTTTTAAAATGTACCTAATGTTGGTGTAATCCCTATATGGAAACTAATTCTACAGATTCATTTTCAGTATTACTCAAATAATACAGACTAATAGATGAAGAATATATATAACATATATTTTATATATATCTCAAAAAATAGTTCCTTCAGCCTTGGAATCAAACCAATGCTCAGTCTGGCTCTAGTTCTTCCTATGGGATCTTAGATGAGTTCCCTTCCCTAAGCCAACAGCTTGACAAAAGAGGTAATGGCACTTGCATGATATATCTGAGTGGAGTAATTGAGATAATGCGTGTAAACTGTTGAACGTAGGGCTCAATAAATGCCACCTATGAAATGGTAGAATATTCTCAGTAACTGCCTTTGAATTCTTAACCACTCAAATTAAGTCACCCCATGAAAAACTGCTGGAAAAGGCAGGAAATGTGTTCGGAGCTCCCTTCCCACCCAGCTTGTGCCTCTTACTGCAACCTCAGTAATTCCCCTCTCGGATCAATGACGATCACAAGGCTGCTCTAACTCTACTCACTTGAGCGTTTGTCCTTTCTGATGTGTTCGCTTTCTCTACCCCTCAACAAGTTTGTCCCCCAAAGCCAATGAAACACTAAGTATTTTGAGTTAAAACACTTTTCCTGAGGAGTTTGCTGAAATATAATGAGTGGTTTTGAAATTCCTCAGTTGCAAGTGGGCTGTGGCCACAGATGAAAAGAATAAACAGACTGGAAGATGGGCAACACTAGCACTGCTTGCCCATGATCTGAGGATCAGTGAACCTAGTGCTGAAAAGGAGTTAGAGCTCCAATTTTCTGTCAAATGCAGGAATCCTTCCCAAAACTTCCTGACAAGTGGACTTCAGCTTTTTCTTAAAAACTACACTGATGGAGCAAATTTTTACTTGGGAGCCAGCATACTCCATCTCTAGAAAGTCCAGATCGTTGGAAAAATCTCTCCTGCGACTGAGCCAGAAACCTACTTTACCCAGCTGTGATTCTGGTTCTGTCCTCCTATTGATTTAGTCTCTATTTAGAATCCAGCCGACCTGGGTTCAAATCCCTATCAAGTGTTTTGTTTTTGGCCTTTAGGGGGCACTAAAGACTCTCCCCCACTTCTCTCTGGACCTTCAAGACAGATTGGCTGAGTGAGCAGATCCAAGAACAGCAATTAGTCTACATTACTAGAGTCCTATTAGCTTGTGAGATATAAATAAGTCTGTAACCACATAAATAATCAATGCCCTATTTTCCTTCCTTACGCATAGTGTTTTTCCTCACTTCATCATTAGAATCTTATGAACCATAATGATGAGATTTGATCATAGGTGGAAGTTGAAAGGGAGAGACAGAAGCTGGTTAGACATTTGGCCTAGCTAGAAGGAAACTATTTTGGGGTTTGGGGTCAAACCCCAGCTAATTGTAAAAAGCCTGCACTTGTCTGGGTTTGTCTTCAATTCATAAATGCCCTCTGGGGAACTCACTGCCTGGGAAAGGGGGAGGGATGGGGTGGAGGTAGGATATAGGGATCCTGGCTCCCTAGTCATCCATCAATCACTGCTAACCTCTCTAAATATAGTTTGCCTGTCCGTAATATAGAGAGAACAGTTCTACTTAACAAAGTTGTAAGAATTAAAAATAGTAAGTTAAACGCTGGACACTGAGCAAATGACTATCCTTTGAATATGTGAAGACAATTATCAGGACTTTTCTGCTTCTTCCAGCAGCCAAAATGGCAGCCAATAAACTGTCACTGAACAAACAAGACCTTCAAACAAAATGTAAATGAGCTTTAAAAAAATTTTTTTTATAATATGGTAGTATGGCGATTACAAAAGGGATCACAAACTAGAAGCCAGCAGGACGGACATGCCATCCAGATGTATTTTATTTGCTACAAAACCATTTTAATGTTGATTTTCATGCATTTTAAAAATCAGTAGTTTACCCACAAAATTATGGTTTACCAGGTTCCCTTGTGTATCTGTTAGAATGCTTTTGGCCACAAGTAAAAGACACCTCAACTCTAATTGCCTTAAAATAAGGTATTTTAACAGACTTTATGACCTCATACAAAACAAAAAGCCAGTTCCCCTGGGGTTGATTGCTTCAGTGCCTGGCTATGTCATTGAAGTCCCAGGCTCTTTCTCTGCTTGGTCATCTTAGTGCTAGCTTCATCTTAGACTCTCAGCAAATAACAAGGCATTACAACTAGATAGGAAAAGAAAAGACTGTTCTTTCTGTGCCTAAGAATCTTTCCCAGAAACTTCCTCAGAGATTTCTCCTCACACTTACTTTGTCATTACTGAGTCACATGCCCATTCCTGAACGATTTCACTGGCAGAAAGGATGGACTTAACTATGATTAGCTTGGACTAATTATCTGGAGTGTAATGTGTGCTTGGGAGGACACTGACCTATATATGCTACACCTTGAAAAATGAAAAGATCTGGCAACATCACAACCCAAATACCCACACGGCAACACACATCTATAGCTGTTTCCATCCTTAAACCTAGGAAACAGCCTTCAGCTCATCATGGCCACCACCCGCCTGGACTTTGTTAAGCATGTAAGTTTATCACATTTAGTCTATACTTTTTTTATCTGGCAGGCCCACAGTTTAGCAGCTTAAAAACAACAAGCACTTATTATCTCACAGAGTTCCTGAAAATCAGGAATCAGAGGTTGGGTAAGCTGGATGGTTCTGGCTCACGGTCTCTCGTGAAGCTGCAGTCAAGATGGGATGGGACCGCAGTCATCTGAAGGCTTGACCGGACTAGAGGACCTGCTTCCGAGCTCACTCATGGAGCTGGTGGCTGGAGGCTTCAGTTCCCACCACATGAACTTCTTCACAGGGCCACTCACAGCATGGCACTGGCTTCCCCCAGTGCCAGTGATCCAAGAGAGCAAAAAAATGACCCAGACAGAAACTGCAAAGACTTTTATAATCTAATCTCAGGAGTGACACATATTCTATTGCTCACATAGTAAACTGCCCCTGGCACAGTGGAGGAGGGGACTACTCAAGTGTGTGAACTCCAGGAGGTGGGAGTCATTGGGGACCATCTCTAAGGCTGGCTACCATAGTTCTGTTCTGCAAAATTACCCTATAATAGAAAATTTAAAAAGATACTGTATTTGTAGGGTGGCTCTATGTATTTTCCAAATACTAAATATCTTAGGGAATGTATCGTCAATTAAGCAATCATTTTACACAAAACACAGGATCAGCTCTAAACAAAAGTGTCTGAATTTCCCAACAATTGCATCTCCCACTCTACTTTATGAGCAGACTCACTCTTATTCTGTGTCTGGCTGCAAGAAAATGAAAGATTTTTTCAATGAATTCGGGTATCCAGACCCCTAGTAAAAGACTCCCAAGTGTACCAGCTACATGATAAGATTTAATGTGTCAACCAATCTGGCGTTATTAACATTTTAACAGGACAAAAGAATGCAAGGAATGGACAAAGGAATTATGGGATTTCAGACATGCCCTGAACTGAGTCCAAGGGAGCAGTGATTTGGATAAGGAAGATGCCTCTTAAATTTGTGCCACTTGTAAGGCTGTCCATATTAGAATACCGCTAATTAGAATACAAAGAAGGATAAAGCAAAACAAAAATGGCATGATTTAGGGGTGCCCGGGTGGCTCAGTCGGTTAAGCGTCTGCCTTCAGCTCAGGTCATGATCCCAGGATTGTGGGATCTAGCCCCGCATCAAGCTCTCTCCTGGGAGGGGAGCCTACTTCTCCCTCTCCCTCTGCCTGCCACTCCTCCTGCTTGTGCTCTCTCTCTCTCTCTCTATCAAATAAATAAAATCTTTTTTAAAAAAAATAGCCATGGTTTAATTTGATGAGAAGACTACAACCCTTTCCAGTTAAATTTTATTCACTATCTATAAAACCAACAAATCCCAGCATTTTGTAATGCAACAAAGTTTCTTGTTCAAGAAATTAAGTTACACACATTTCTGTTGCCTTCTACACCCCCTCATCTGAAAACCCCAAAGCATCAAAAGTCTTATATTTATGCATAATACTGCTATAACAACGAGAAACAAAATTTGCTCTTAGAACTCAAATCAGAAAGAATTTCTTTTAGTCTCCCCTTTCATAAAACAGCTACATTGTGAAAGACATATGCCCTCATTTTGGTACTGAAAGATAGATACAGTTTTGAAACAGAGACTCATTGGCAGTATTTTTAGCTAAGTTATGTAATAAAACAAACTCAGGGCATTACAAATATGACGTTACTCTAGACTTGCCTTTATTTTTAGAAAGCTTAGAAACCTCTACCCAGTATAAAAAGGCTCTACATATGACTCAATGTTCTTTGCTATCAAATGGTCATTAGAAAGATGAACTTGGCCCATCAGTCAACAAGGAAAACAATAGTGGGCACGTGGCATCACTTATGCTGGCACTCACAACTGAGTCTAAACCAAAGACAACGTTAAGGAAGATGTTGGGTTCCATCTATGAGCCTAAAATAAGAAAAATTAACTAGGAAGGTTTTGTTCTGTGAAAGAATGGCTGTTAATGCAATGCATATGTCTTGTGGAGTGCCTGTCTTCAGAAATATGTTGAGTAAATTATTTCAAAGAATCAAAAATAACTTTGAATGACATTAACCTCTGGAACTTAACTAGCTCAACAGGGCATATAATGATTAAAACAGAAGGAAGAAACCTGTGAGAAACAGACCTTTTGAAGTGAAGAGTTTAAGATGTTCAAACACTGAAAACCAACAAAAAAAAACCCCAAACAATAACATTGTTCAAATTCATCTCAGCAGCTTGCTATCAATTTGACCCTTTGAACAAACTACATAACCTCCCTAAGCATTCTAAAATTGTTATGAGAACTAAGTTTTGTAAAACACTTACTTGGTACCTGGCTTGTTTGTTTGTTTGAGGGGGGGATCAAAAGAGTATTAATTAAAGAGAAATTGAACAGGGTTTAGTTCATAAATTGCTATTATTGAAAATAATAAATGGCTTTGAAAACTTCTGGCCAATAACAGAAACATTTTCAAAGAAATTCTGTCTTTATTATGTCACGTTATACAATGTAATTATTGAGGGTTAAGCTGTTCAAACCCCGACTCTACTTCTTGCTCCTCAGGCAAATTGCTTACTTGTAACTTTTAGCTCGTCTTACTCATCTATAAAATGAGGATAATCCTAACACCTGTCTCAGAGGTGATCCTTGTTTGATGATTAAATAAAACAACACAATAACAGCATAGTACCTGCCATACAGTCAGTTCTGGATAAATGATGGCTACTAATATTATTATTATTATTATTATTAAAACACAAACAATAAGAAATCTAAAATTCTGGTGAGGGAAAATGAAAAAGAATATTGGCTTTTCTTTACCACTTTTAATTGAATATGGCACACACTGGGTCACCAGGCTGTCTTTTGAGAAAGGGGCAGGAGATGTAAGTTCTGGACGTGGTCTATGAAACCACAGGATCAGTAACAAGCTTGGCCTGAAAACTGGATAAACGCCAGGCTCACTGGCCTCAACTCATTGATGCTTAAGAGAGAGCATAACAATCTTCTGCCAACAGAAAATACTGATCCATTAACATAAATGTTACCTGAAAGAGCTCCTATTTTTTCTGTGCTTTTTTTTTTTTTTTTTTGAGAGGAAAAACAAAGATTGCTTGTTTCTAAACATTTTAAGAGGCTCCCCCTAGGCTTTTGCATGAATTCCTGAGTATTAACAGGCCAAAGGAATGAGAAGAAATTCCCTTTGCTCAACCCTGGATGGATAACACTTCCAATGCTTCCTTGCAGGCTATAGTCAGCTGCGAACTATTTTATTCCCCCTCCTTTCCCCGGGCCTCCTCCATCACCAATACTCCCTGAAAAGTAACCTAGATCCTTGGCACGTTTCTAATATTTAACTTTTCCATCAGAAGGAGGGAGTGTTACAATTCATGTGACCACTGATAAGCTGAATTTACTAAATTTTTCTTTTTTTTTTTTTTAAAGATTTTTTATTTATTTATAAGACAGAGATAGAGACAGCCAGCGAGAGAGGGAACACAAGCAGGGGGAGTGGGAGAGGAAGAAGCAGGCTCATAGCAGAGGAGCCTGACGTGGGGCTCGATCCCATAACGCCGGGATCACGCCCTGAGCCGAAGGCAGACGCTTAACCGCTCTGCCACCCAGGCGCCCCTAAATTTTTCTTAACATTAGTAATTAAGCTTATTTTTTGTAATGTCACTGTCCCATCTAAATAAGGGGATATTATAATATCTGGTAGACAGCACACAGATTGATGACCAATGGTCATTATGTCAAATTCTACTCAGCAATGTGACAGCTCAGATCTTTGCTAGCTCCTCTCTGAGTTGCATCTGTGGGTGACAAAGCCACCTCAGAGTGATACTGTGCTGAGATGTGAAAAGTGCTATGCTGACTACTTCAGTTTATTATTTTTTTTTAAGATTTTTTATTTATTTGAGAGAAAAAGCAACTGAGTGCAGGAGCGGGGGGGGGCGGCAGGGGGAGAAGCAGGCTCTCTGCTGAGCAGGGAGCTCAACAAGGGGCTTGATCCCAGGACCCCTGAGATCATGACCTGAGCCGAAGGCAGATGCTTAACTGACTGAGCCATCCAGGAGCCCCTGCGTTGACTACGTCATTGGCACTCTACAAATGGTATATTTTATGCTCCATTTTTCTCCTTTGTATTAGCTCAATGTTTGTTCAATATTATTAGATGGCTAATGTTTTTTTCCCCCTTACTAAAGCATGCATTAAGAAGCAATTTCATAATCCAGACTGAAATAGAACTATTAAGGAAAAGGTGTTGTAGCCCCTTGAGAACATGGTGGCCTTAAAAAAAAAAAAAAATCTCACCCAGTGTGTTTTTGGAGTCCTGAAGTCTAGTAAATAATGTGTACTTAATTAAAATCTTAGCTTCTTTGGGAAAGAAGTGAACTTTGTCTTTTAAATTGGTAGACAAAGGAATTTAGAACAAATGAAAAATGTTGCAAAGCCTTTGAAACACAAAACAAATAAAATATTACCTCTAAGGACTAAATTATGCATTGGTACTTTTTTGGGTTTCCACATGGGAATTTTACATTTTTTTAACTTTATTAAAAGTGTATTGGGGACGCCTGTGTGGCTCAGTTGGTTAAGTGCCTGCCTTCGGCTCAGGTCATGATCCCGGGGTCCTGGGATCGAGTGCGTCACGAGGCTCCCTGCTAGGCAGGGAGTCTGCTTCTCCTTCTCCCGCTCCCTCTGCCCCACCCCTGCTTGTTTTCGCTCTCTCTCTCAAATAAATAAATAAAATCTTTTAAAAAATAAATAAAAATATAAAACACTTAGGCAATCGAATTTTATGTCATGTAGCGTTTTGGTTTTTGTTTGTGTTACTGAAGAAATCAGTGGTCGTCGCCTCCATTCTCCTCTGGATTTCAAGTACCAATTATAGTTGGGGTTGACCCCTGGGCTTCCTTACCTCCTGGCAACAGTAGCCCTGAGGGTTTTCTTTTTTCTGGGGCACACATTTCTAAACCAAAGCTGGCTGACATGGGTGTCACCTGGGTTTCAGCTCTTGTTTTCACTATTATAAGGGCTCTATAGCCCAGTTGCCCTCTTTACTCCCTATCAGCATAGAACAATGCCAGTGTAAGGGACTCAGGCCTTTTCTGAATCTTCTCCAGGTCACAGTTGTTCTCTACGTTAATCTTCTCTTTAAATTCTCTTGGCAATTAAGGGGCACCTGGGTGGTCAGTCGGTTAAGCATCCAACTCTTGATTTCGGCTCAGGTCATGATCTCGGGGTCCTCGGATTAAGCCCCGCTTTGGGCTCTGAGCTCAGCAGGGAGTCTGCTTGAGGACTCTCTCTCCTTCCCTCTGCCCCTCCCCCCCAGAGCACACGTGCGTGCATGGCTGTTCTCTCTCAAATAAATAACTCTTTAAAAAATGAATAAATTATCTTTGCAATTAAAAGAAACTCCTTCTATGCAATGACTTTGTCTTAGACACCTTGCCCTTTGTTTACTCTCAGTGGCTACGCTGTGTTTTTATTGTTGCTGTTTTTGTTGATTTTGTCCCTCAAATGCATCTTGTTCATTGCCATTTCAGGCTTCTTATATTTGCTGCTCCCTCTTCTAAGAATGCTCCCCATTCACAGGGCCAGCTCCTCATCTCTTAGACCCTCATCAACTCTCACCTCCCCAGATAGGTCTCTCCATTCTTTACATAAAACACTCATCATCAAACCTTCCCCGTCACCACCACCAAGTCACTCTCTACCCCATTGGACTTTACTTTTTCCTTCATAGAACTTACCACTATCTGAAGTAATCCTCGTCTTTTACTATGTGTAATGTCTGACTCCACACTCCATTAGGGCAGGGATCTTGTCACTTTTGTTCTTTACAGAATCCCCGGTGTTTGGCACAGACCCAAAGATATTTCACAAATATTTCTTGAAGAAATGAATGAATGAATGATTATCTTCACCCTCTTCTCCCCTATCTAAATCTTAGCAATTAAACAAAGTCCATTTTTCCCCTACAAATATCCTTCCAGAGGACTCTAACACACAACATTGATTGAAACAATGGCTCTCATTTTTAAAAGTACTAGACTACCTGTTAGAATTCCTCACCATTCTACCCTAAGTTTTAGTTGCTAGTCACCTCTGACTCAAATGATCCCCTTGATTTTAGGTCGGAACCAATAAATTCTGATCCCAAGCAGTTCTCAGAGACTATTCAGCAAGTATGAAATCCCGTAAGGCATTTGTCCCAAAACTTAGTTCAGGGTTCTCAAGAGTGCCCCCAGCCTCTGACCCATCCTGGACAATGACTCTTAGGAAGAAGAGCAGTATAATCTCTAGCTTTTTTTTTTCCTTTAGTAATTTCTACACCCAAAGTGGGGCTTGAACTCACAATTCTGAGATCAAGATTTGCATGCTTTACCAACACAGCCAGCCAGGAACCCCTAGTCTCTAACTTTTCTTTTCCTTTTTTTTTTTTTTTTTTTTTTTAAGTTTTTTTTTTTTAAGATTTGTGTTTTTGAGAGAGAAAGAGAAAGCAAGAGCATGTGCACACATGCATGAGCAGGGGAGGGGCAGAGGGGGAGACTATGAAGCAGACTCCCCACTGACTGGGGAGCCCAACATGGGGCTGGATGTCACTACCAATGAGATCATGACCGGACCCAAAATCAAGGGTTGGACATTCAACCACTGAGCCAGCTAGGCGCTCCTAATCTCTAACTTTTCATACCAGCCTCCTCAAGACAGGAAGAACCCCACCCAGGCCCATTCTAGTCTTGGCTATCAACAGGCATCAAACCAAGGTAAGCCCTATGTAAAATAGGTCTTTTTTAAACTCTGTGCTTCTTGCTTTTCCTTATTTTTCACTTTGGGTGCCCTCTGGATCCCAGGCCTGCTTTGCTAGGTCTGGTGCTTTCCTGCTACTTAGAAGGTAGCCTCAGGAGTATAACCGGTGGGCTACAAGCTTTCCTCTTCTTGCAATTCCCTAATCTCAAACACCTTCTGATGGACGATATTGAGCTCTTAGTGTTTGCAAGTGGTTAATTTGATAAATTCCTTTGTGCTAGACTAAAAGAACCCTCAGGGCCTCTACTCCATCTCCAACAGTCTTAATTGTAGCTTTTTAAGATTACCATCCACTTTGGTGTGTCACCCAGAGGAATGAGAAAAGAGGTTAAAATTCTAGACCAGGTAAGAGGTGAAGGCGAATAACAGGTTGAGACAGATGCTTTTGATGAGTAGCTTGTTGAGTAGCTCAAATTTTTCTGGGTATGTGGCCAACAGCGTTCACAGATTTCCAGAACTTGATAAAGAATCGACTTGAACATGTCCTTTGGGGAAAAAATAAAATTATCCACTTGATGGTTTTGATTTTTATGCTGATTTCTAAACATCTATACTCCCAATTGTTCTCCCCTCATTTCTTCAGCCATTTGTCCCCCTGAATGCTCTCTTTGTCTCTTCCCACGCCCATTTCAGTGATATTTTCTCTACACAGCCTACTCAGCCAGAAACTGTTCTCCCTCTGCACTGTTTGTATTTTCTCCTTTCACATATATGCCCTTCATTTATAAAAAGCCCTCTTTTGAAATCTGTTATTTGTATATTGGACATACCAGCTCTGAAATTTTCGCCTCAGGAATGAAATAATGAGAAAAACAGGAGAAATAAAGATGAAAGTAGCAGTGGGTCTGTTTCTCATCTTCCTCTGTGGGGCAAAGGGTAAGACAGGAACCAGGCTCTCCCTCGCTATGAAAAACCTACTAACCTTCTCTCATCCCTCTTGATAGATGGGAGTCTTAATTATCTGTCTCAAGTCATTAGGCTGTTAGAGAAATAGTTTGCCTTTTATTTATGCTCTACTCTTATTAACATTACTGATATTGATCATAATAACAAAAAACAATGAATTTACCTATATTCTTTGTCACTTACCTTCTCTAATCTGGTCTTCATTTTTTTGCTATCATTAAAACAGGGTAGTATAAAATATCAGCAACATATTAAAATAAAAAGAAAACTACTGCCTCTTTGAGTGAGGCATGCCATGAATATTTTAACATAGTAGAAAGAAATATAAAAGTATCTATGAAAATTATTTATTACAATATAACTTTTCACATAAACTCAAAATGAAATTTAGAATTTCAGTTTTTTTGAATGAAGCAAAACCACTTGCAGATTTAAATTATAAAATATGTGTGGTGTGCCTGTGAGATTTTATCTCAGCTTTTCTAGAAAGCATGAAAAATGCAACTGCATTTTTTACCACAGTGACATTACAATCACTTGGTCTGCTGAAATTACAATCAAGAAGAGCCTTTTGTCTCTGTCTATAAATGAGCTCTGTATTTACAGAGCCGTGTATTTCTTCAAGCTGTTGAGGATGGGCTTGTTACTAAAGAGATTTAGGTTACTATCTAGTGCAGCTTAGTGTGACAATGAGGGCACAAGGGAAATTTCAAAAAGCAGTTGGTCTTAAATAGACAATGTGAATTTAGCTGGGAAGAGGCATAGCCCACAAACATGAAAAGACAAGAGCTAGTACTATATTCTAACAGCACAGTGGTCAAAGGTACTAGGAAATGAATAATGAACACAAATGTGAACAAATAAAAAACCCAGAGTGCCAACACAGTATTCAAGTTTTTGCATCTCGTTAAGAATGGTGTCAAACAAAAAGATAGGAAATCGCATTAAGAATACATTAAGAAATAAATTCTAGTGGGGAAATCACACAAGCACTTTTCTGACTAATAGCAGTATTTTTTAAAAAAGATTTTATTTTCAAGTAATCTCTACACTCAACATGAGGCTCAAACTTACAACCCCGAGATCAAGAGTCACGTGCTCTACCGACGGAGACAGCCAGGCGCCCCTAACGGCACTATTCTGACTAATAAACTTAAAAGTCCACTTTATGTTTTGTGCCATTTCAATAACAACAGTCCTCATCACTTGATTAATTCCTGGCAATGATAAATACATTGAATATATATTATCTCATTTAATCAACCCAGAGACCCTTTCAAGACAGATATTTTGCATGAGGATCTGAGATTTGGTGAGATTAAATAATGGCTAGACCTTACGAGATGAAACTGGGACCCAAAGCCAGGCCTTATTAGATCCCAAAGCACTTGCCCTTCACCGAGACCCCGTGTGGCCTCGCCCTGAATGCAGGCAGCTTATAGACAGTAAGAAGGGCAAAAGCTTTCTTCTTTCAAACACATGTGTGCAGGACTCTATGAGCTGACCAGTAAAAAACTAAGCCGAAGCAAAAGTATAAAGCACTAAGGTTTAAAAAAAAAAATAAACAAAGCCAATGGATTTCAGAGTCTGAGCTTTGTCTGGTTTCTTTGGTGATAAAATATAGTTGAACTTGTGAGCCTCTTGGAAAAATGGAGGCATTCGTGGGAGAAGATATGCAAAACATGATAATCCCTGGACTGTTGTTCTTATAAAATATAGCTATCTCTTTCAGACAGCAACATTAGTCATAACTTACACATTCTTTTTAAAATATATCACTGAGTCCATTTAAAGTTCCAAAATGTGTTACTCAGCACAGAAATAGAGTAACAGTTGTTATAACCAAATTCAGGGCTCCCCTCAGATATCTTTTATTGACATTATGTTGGTACACGGGAACATTAAACCCTTTGAATAAAGTGCTACATTCTCAACCTAGAAGATCTGGTGGGAAATAATTGATGTTTTAGTTTCAATTATTCAATTTAAATTGATGTTTCAAACAAGTGGCTTTCTAGTTAATGAATATGTTTGTAGATACTTTAGTTCTTGCTTAATGCCTTGTTTGTACTCTATTCTAGAATTTATTACAGTCCTGCAATTGTTCCTTCTTTATCATTCCCTCAGTAAACTGTGAGCCACTGGGGTTCAGGAGCTATGTGTATATGATTCCTCTCTGTAGAGCCATGGCCTTGACAACGCCTAGTAACTAGTAGACACTTATATTTTTACTTTTTGGAAAAATACAAAGAACAGAGTTTCTCAACCTCAGCTCCATTGACATTTTGGGCCAGACAGCTGGGAGGTGGGGGGCGGGGGGCGCTGTTCTATATGTACGTTATAGATATATAGCAGTATCCCTGACATTTACCCACTAGATCCCAATAGTTACTACCCACTCAATCCAAAATATCTCCAGACATTGCAGACAAATGTTCCCGGGGGGCAAAACCACCTCCAGTTGTGAACCATTGACATAGAAAGATGCATACACACACAGAGATAAAAGCACGATGCTTCTAATTTATTAATTTATTTTTTTCAAATTTCTTCGACAAGTACATGGAGTACAAAAAACAAAAGTACAAAAGAATATATAGTAAGGGCACCTGGGTGGCTCCGTTGGTTAAGCAACTTGATTTTGGCTCAGGTCATGATCTCAGGGTCATGGAATCGAGCCCTGCATCAGGTTCCATGCTCAGCAGGAAGTCTGCTTGAGATGTGCTCCCTCTCCTTCTGCCCCACCCGCCCCTGGGCTCTCTCTAAAAATAAAAAATAAATCTTTAAAAAACAAAAAAGAATATATAGTAAAAGGTAAATCTCTCTCACTCCCTTGTTTCTCCAACAGTTTCTTGTATTTGTATTTTATTCTAGACCTGACATGTTCATCACAGATGCCACTAGGTATACCTGTGGCTAGCGTGCACTTGGGATATAGTTTGTTCTGAAACGTGCTAAGTATAAAATACACAATGAATTTTGAAGACTTGAATGAAAAAAAGAGTGTAAAATGTATCATTAATAATTGTTTTACATTTACATGGAAAAATTACATTTTTGTTAATATTTTGGATATATTGGATAAAATCAAATATACAATTAAAACTAATTTCACTTTTTTTAAGTTTTTAAAGATTTTATGTATTTGTCAGAGAGAGAGAGCAAAAGCTGGGGGAGAAGCAGGCTCCCTGCTGAGCAAGGAGCTCAAGGCTGGACTCAATCCCAGGACCCTGGGATCTTGACCTGAGCCAAAGGCAGACACTTAACCGACTGAGCCATCCAGGCGTCCCTAATTTCACTTTTTTTTTTTTTAAAGATTTTATTTATTTATTCGACAGAGAGACAGCCAGCTAGAGAGGGAACACAAGCAGGGGGAGTGGGAGAGGAAGAAGCAGGCTCCCAGCAGAGGAGCCTGATGTGGGGCTCGATCCCATAACGCCGGGATCACGCCCTGAGCTGAAGGCAGACGCCTAACGGCTGAGCCACCCAGGCGCCCCCCTAATTTCACTTTTAAAAAACAATTTTACTATGGCTACTAAGAAATTTAAAGTTACATATGTGACTCACATTATATCTCTATTGTAAAGCACACTTTTAGAGAAATTTTCTTTGGGGTTATAAACATACAAATATATGTGTATTTAATGTTGTTAAACTTAATACTTTTATATACATTGTTTTATTTTATACTTACCATAAACATAATATATGATACTTAGTAAATACCTAATAGATGTCTATTGATTGAGTCAGTAAACAATTGATTATGTGTATACACATATAAATATATATATAAATATATACATACCAATTCATATACATATATAGTGTTTTTTACATAGGACTTTCACATGCTTTTATTTGATTCTCATAACTTTGAATATAGATATTTTATTATCACCCTCATTTATTTCATGTGTAAACTGGGTATGGCAATATTCTTGTGAAGATTAAATACATTTATGTAATTAAAGAACTTAGAACAGTATTTATCAGATTACAAGAACTATACATCATCATCCTTCTCTTCTTTGTTATCATTATTGTTTTTGTGTCAACTATTTTTTTAAAGATGAGGACACCAAATCTCAGAGAGAATAATGCCCCTAACATTACACATTAGCAACATGGCTAGTCAAAATTGGAATCTCATGCTTTGACTTAGAAATTCATGCACTCATCTCTATCTTATGCTGCCTCATTATACTCATTTAAAAACACAGGAAACACAGTTCCCAGATCATGTTTTTAAATACCATTCCCCTACAAAAGGAACCAGGCTTCTTGGAAAACTATTTCCAGGTCTGGATCAGTAAAGCACAAACCTGAAATACTTTGATATGCCAGGCAATAAAGAAATGCTTAAAAATTGAGGGTGTATGGGAGTTTTGTGTGCATTTCTGAAACTCTAAGATAAATTTCCCGTAATTCCAATTATTTCAAAATATTAAGTTAAAAAATACACAAATATTTAGAATGTCAAAACATGTATCTATGTAATTAAAGGTTAAAGTAGTATAAGCAGGGGCGCCTGTCTGGCTCAGTCAGCACAGCAAGCAACTCTTGATCTCAGGGTTGTGAGCCCAAGCCACATTGGGGGTAGAGATTACTTAAAACAAAAATTAAAAAAATAAGTAATTTTAAAATCTTAAAAAAAAAAAAAAGTATAACCACAATGGAAGTTGACATTTAGGACTGAATGAAAAAGAATTTATTTATCCAAATTTGTGGGATACAGTTATGATGGCAATTGGAGGAAATTACAAAACTTCATTATTTTTTTTAAGATTTTATTTATTTGCCAGAGAGAGAGAGAGAGAAGAAGGCTCCCTGCTGAGCAAGCAGCCCAACGTGGGACTCGGATCCCAGGATCCTGGGATCATGACCCGAGCTGAAGGCAGACACTTAACCATCTGAGCCACCGAGGCGCCCCAAGGAATAATAAAACTGTAAATACGTATATTAGAAAGTAACATAAATATAATGGGACAAAGTGATATTATGTGCTTCCTAATGTAATGCATTTGAGGGAGACATATCATCTTTTCAATACTTTTATCAAAAACATATCAAATGACTCTAATCTTGAGGAAACAATCAGACAAATTGAAATTGTGGGACATTCTACAAAGCATCTGGCCTGGATGCTTCAAAAACGTCAGTCATGAAAATCAAAGAGAATACCAGAACCCTCCTAGAGTAAAACAGGCTGGAGAAACCCATCATCTAAATGCGATGCCTGTTCCTGGTCTGGGTACTGGATTAAAAAAAAAAAAGTTATAAATGTTATTATTTAGACAACTGGGGAAATTTACAAATAACAATATTACTGTATAGAATAAAATTTCTTGATTGTGATAATGGTATAATGTTTGTGTAGGACAGTATTTTGTTCTGTAGCGGTGATGTATCATGATATCAGCAATGAGAGAGATAGATACATGACAGAAAAAACGAATGTGGCCAATATTAACACTTGGATTAGAGGATGAGTACTCTGATAGTTGGGTCTTCATTGTTTTGTTATTTTTTTCATTGCTTCTTAAGGTTTGAAATTTAAGAAACTTTTGTTAAGCCCTATGTGCTGGGAATACAAAGATAAACAAGGCTCTCTTGCCTAGGGAAATCCTAACTTTGTGGAAAAGATGGCATGATTGAATTGCTGTAGTATATGCTGATAGGTGCATGAATATAGATGTAAAAAATTATGCAGTAAATAGGGAGGGAATTTAGTTAATCAAAATTATTATCGGGACAGCATGGTCCTGGGGTCCTAGGATCGAGTCCCACACTGGGCTCCTTGTTCAGCAGGGAGCCTGCTTCTCCCTCTGCCTGCTGCTCCCCCTGCTTGTGCTATCTTTCTCTCTCTCTCTCTCTCTGACGAATTAATTAATTAATTAAAAACCAAAACATGTGTTTTAGTCCATTCGGGATGCTATAATGAAATACCATAGACTGGGTGGCTTATGAACAGCAGAAATTTATTGCTCACAGTTCTAGAAACTAGAAAGTCTGAGATGAGGGTGACAGCATGGTCAGGTGAGGGCTCTCTTCTGGACTGCAGACCTCTTTGTATCCTCACTTGGAAGAAGTGGTTAGGAAGTCCTGTGGGGTCTCTTTTATAAGGGTATTAATCCCATTCATGAGTGCTCCACCCTCACAACCTCATCAACTCCCTAAGGCCCCACCTACTAATACCATTACCATTGGGAGTGAGGATTTCAGTATATGAATTTTGGGAGAACACAATTTTCAGACCTTAGCGACATGGTTAGGCACATTAAAAAGACATTTTTTAAATTGAAGTATAGTTGTTATACAATGTTATATTAGTTTCAGGTGTACAATATAGTTATTTGGCAGTTCCATACATTACGTAATACCAGAATAACTATAGCCAACGTCTGTCACTGTGCAATATATTAGAATATTATTGACTATCTGTATGCTGTACTTTTCATCCCCATGACTTATTTACTTAATAACTGGAAGTTTGCACCACTTAATCCCTTTCACCTATTTTGCCCCCCCTTTTCCCCTCTAACAACCATCAGTTTGATCTTGTATTTATGAGTCTGTTTCTGCTTTGGTTGGTTGGTTGGTTTTTAGATTCCACATATAAGTGAAATCATATGGTACTTGTCTTATTTCATTTATCACTATGCACTCTAGATCCATCATGTTGTTGCAAATGGCAAGATTTAACTCTTTTTTAAAGCTAAGTAACATAAACTTACATATAAAATACATTTACATACTTACACACACACACACCCCATCTTCTTTATCCATTCATCTATCTAGGGACACTTGGTTGCTTCCATATCTTGGCTATTGTAAATAGTGCTACAATAAACATAGGGATGCACATATTTTTTCAAATTAGTGTTTTCACATTCTTTGGGTAAATACCCCATAGTGGAATTACTAGATCATATTGTATTTCTATTTTTAATTTTTGGGGAATCTCTATACCGTTTTCCACAGTGGCTGCACTGATTTGTGTTCCCACCAACAGTGCACAAGGGTTCATTTCTCTCCATTTCCCGGCCAACAATTGTTATTTCTTGTCTTTTTGATACTAGTCATTCTGACAGTGAAGTGATATCTCATTGCGGTTTTGATTTGTATTTCCTTAATGATTAGTGATGTTGAGCTTCTTTTCATGTGTCTCTTCACCACCTGTATGTTGCAAGTTTAATTTTTTTTTCTTTTTTTCATCCTCCCCTGCCTCCCGCACATTTAAAATTTTAACAGGTATCACTCTATTGTCCTACAAGAAAGTTCTACCAACTGACACTCCCCATAAATGGTGTATGAGAGTGACTTTCCTCTCTTTAATGTTTTCATTACCTAGGCTTAGCATCTTTCTAATTATTTTTTTTTCTCTTCTCTGTATTTAGACCATTTAATTCACTTAGAATCCCCACTGAAACTGCAGCACAGGGGTGCCTTGGTGGCTCAGTCGGTTAAGCGTCTGGCTTCGGCTCAGGTCACAATTCCAGGGTCCTGGGATCAAGCCCCAAATTGGGCTCCCTGCTCAGCAGGGAGTCTGCTTCTCCCTCTGCTCCCTTCCTGCTCATGCATGTGTGCTATCTCTCTCTCTCAAATAAATAAATAGAATCTTTTAATCATAAAATTTTTAAAAAGAAGCCACAGCATATCCTCTACCGTGAAACATTCGTGAAAGACTTTCTACAAATATTATGAAAGAAATAACATTGTATTTTTTTTCCTCAACATGATAGGTGAAATTGTCTTTAATTGTTAAGTGTCTTGGGGCGATTTATCTTTCAGATATACTTATATAAATGTCCAAAGACATTTCCATTTAGGGGGATAGAATCTATAGTAGAGAAATTTGGGGGAAGGTTAGAGGAAGAAAGATATTCAATAAGGTTAATTATTTTTAGTATAATAAAATGATTCCTCTGAAATTCATTTTATGTTAAAATTTCTTTCAGAGCCAGGGCAGCCCTTCAGGGGCTTCACCCTGCTGGTGAAGATGCATGAACAGATCCCACCAATTGTACATTTTGGAAAATAAAACTTCATTAAATCAAAAAAATTTTCTTTTCAGAACTTGAAAAATCGAGTAAAGAGCTATAATTTCATATTCTCACAACAAAATGTTAACAATAATTATCTGTGGACCATGGAATATAAGAATTTTAATTTTCCCAGTTTTTCTTAATTTCTATACTTTCTATAATGATAGTAATTTTTTAAAGATTTTATTTATTTATTAGAGAGAGGGAGAGAGAGTGAGCACCAGCAGGGGGAGGGGCAGAGGGAAAGGGAGAAGCAGACTCCCTGCTGAGCAAGGAGCCTGATGAGGGGCTCCGTCCCAGGACACTGAGATCATGACCTGAGCTGAAGGCAGACACTTAATCGACTGAGCCGCCCAGGCGTCCTTAAAACACATGTTTTTATTCTTATCTTACAGTTTTTGGAACATACATAGTGAACTTAAGAGAGAAAGAGAGAGAGAGAAAGAGAGGGAGGGAGGTAGGGAGGGAAGGAAGGAGGAAGGAAGGAGGGAAGGAAGGAAAGAAGAAAAGAAGGAAAGAAAAGAAAGAACAGAAAGGGAGCATGTAATTATCCTTGGGAGACAGAGGAATAACATGGATAATGAAAACATTAAGGTGCACTGATTTACACACAAGCTTCAGTGCCCTCACTCATTAGGGATTTTATTAAATCTTCTACGAAATAGCGAAATGATGGACAAGGCAATCCTCTGCTTCACTATCCCCAAACCACTCCTGGCAGACCTGCTCATGATGAGTGAAATGGCTGAACGGCCAGCAAAAGTGAGACAGAGTAGAAACAAAATGCTTGTATAATTCCCAAACAGGACAATCGGCCACCAAATAATTAAGGTTTGACTATGCAATAGATGTAAATTATGTCTAATGAATCCCTTCTGCTCAGCCCTTTCACTATAACATGCCAAATGCATTGTATAGAGCAAGTCTTCCCACAAATGTGTCACAGTTGAGGATGTGCTATGGTTTCAAGGGGGATTCTGAATGAATTAAATGGCCTAAGTACAGATAAGAGAAAAAAGATAATTTGAAAGGTGTGAAATGGTTGACCAGTACTGAGATCTCTAATACCTCTTCAGAGGTCCCCGTTATGTTAACAGCATGCCTATAAGGAAATGATAACAAATCAAACAGATTAATTGCATCCACAGAAGGTATTTTATAATCGCACAAGTGTCCCTAAAAGGCAACCTAAGTGAAATAAATCAAAGCTTTTTACCTCAGAGAGGTACAACCCAGTTTTCTTAAGAGCAGAACTATCTATTGGGTCTTTATAGCTAGTCTGTCCACTTTGAATCTCTGAAAATATGATTGTGTATTGTTAGCCCAGTAACATTTATACATTTCCTAAAATTTTTACTTTTAATACATCCAGGGGCGCCTGGGCGGTTCAGTCGGTTAAGCAACTGACTCTTGGTTTCAGCTCAGGTCATGATCTCCAGGTCATGGAATTAAGCCCGGAGCCAGGCTCTGTGCTCAGTGGGGCGTCTGCTGGAGACTTTCTCCCTCTCCCTCTGCCCTCCCCCACACATTTGCCTGTGCACTCTCTCTCTCAAATAAAAAAATTAAATAAATAAATCCAAAATATTTTTACTTGTGTGTACATGTGTGTTTGTGTGTGTATATGTGTATGTGTCAAAAGAGATGTGACAGTCCAGATATGGGTCAGAACCTGAGAACATAAAATTATCTTCTAAGATCTATTTTCTCTGATGTGACAGTTTACATTCAAGTTCCCACAAGTTTATGAAAAGAAGTCAACACTGACCGTTCGATGTTACTTTTTATATGTGGATCCATGTCATTTAAATGCAATTACTAATTTAGATAAAATTTATTTTATAAATATCATAGGGTCTGTAAATACTTTTCTCCTTAAGCTATTATGTATTTTAATTTATGATATTAGTTGTTATTTTAATTTGAAACTTCTTGATTTAAAGTGCTGTATATTTTTGGAATATAATCAATTACAGCCAAACTATGAGCAGCAGCAGGACTATTGACAATATCCAACACAATGAGGCTGATTTATAGCTTTAGACATTTGGTTTGCTCCTAATTGAATATAGCAGTTTTAAATTTACCAAATTATTTACGTTTTTTTTTTTTTTAAGATTTTATTTATTTATTTGACAGAGGACAGGAGATAAGCAGTCTCTCCGCTAAGCAGAAAGCCCAACAGGGGGCTCCATCCCGGGACCCCGGGATCATGACCTGAGCCAAAGGCAGACACCCAACCGACTGAGACATTCAGGCGCCCCCCAAATTATTTACCTTTGAAAATAATTTCCTTTTACTCTACTAGATCTAGCTTTATTTATTTTTTCTTAATAATTGGCCATTACTATATTATCTTTCCTTCCTCCTAAGCCAATGCATTACAAATTAAGTAAACATTTAATGAGTCACCTATTTAACATACTTAGGGTAGGAAAAACTCCATGTGGTTCAGTTTTGGAAACTCCATTATAAAGTGGAAATCTTGGGGTGCTTGGGTGGCTCAGTTGGTTAAGTGTCTGACTCTTAATCTCAGCTCAGTGGAAATCTGTAAAGGAATCTGCATGCTCAAATTTGGAGGTATAATATTACAAGTGAATCAAAGCACTTGTCATTTTAAGTGTAGAAAAATGTATTATGAGTATCTAATAATTAAAACCATCTAAAACCAGTAAAATTAGGCTCTAAATTATGTAATTATAGATTGGATTGCTGGAAGGAATTGTGGTAACCTATCTAATACAATCCCCTCACTTTACAAATGAAGAAACTCAGGTGAAAATAAGTTAAGGGATTCTTTCCAAAACTATCCAGTTACATTGTAGTGACGATGGGACTAGAATTCAAGACAACAGACTCTCAGTTTGATGCTCATTTTAGTGGCACATACTGACTCCATGATATGAACAGTGTATATTTGTATGCCAAAAATCCGTTAGTCTCAAAAATAATGGAATAAGAGGTAGATGCTGATATATTATAATGATAGCACATAAAAACATAAATATTTAATTAGTCAAACCAAATATGTTAATAAAGTATATTGGATAATAACTGGTTATGGCTCTCTTAAAATTTACTAACTAATGCATTCCTCATCTCTTAATAATCTTCCAGGAGCAAGATGAACAAATTTTCTTTCTTTCTTCTTTTTTTAAAATTATTTATTAGACAGACACAGAGAGAGAGCACAAGCAGGGGGAGCAGCAGGCAGAAGGAGAGGGAGAAGCAAGCTCCCCGCGGAGCAGGAAGCCCAACAGAGGGCTCGATCCCAGGACCCTGGGAGACCTGAGCTGAAGGCAGATGCTTAACCGACTGAGCCACCCAGGCACCCCTCTTTTTTTTTTTTTTAAGATTTATTTATTTTAGAGAGAGAGAGAGCAAGCAAGCGGAGGGGCAGAGAGACAGGGAGAAAGAGAATTGTAAGCAGACTCTGTGCTGAGCATGAAGCCTGACACAGGGCTCAGTCCCGGGACCCTGAGATCATGACCTGAGCCGAAATCAAGAGTTGGACACTTAACCTACTGAGTCACCCAGGCACCCCAATTAATTTTTCAATCAACCATTCCTTTTCAAAACACTAGCCTTTGCAATATCTTAGAGGAGTCAATAATATTTATTGAGCACCTTTTATTATTGGGTCAGAGACTATTCTAGGCAGTGGGAGTGCCAGTGGTTAGACAAGACAAAGAGGGTTCTTGTTCTTATGGAGCTTATATTCTAACAAGTGTGCATGCATGGGTATGTATGTGTGTTTGCAAGTGCATGTGTGGAGGTGGGGAAGAGTCAAACAAAAAATAAATCTCACAGAGTGAAAAGGGCTGTGAAGAATAAAGGATGCATAACGGAATAGCTAGAGATCATGTAGATTGAGTGGTTGATAAAGGTTTCCAGAGAAATTGAGCCCTAAAAACAAGAGAGAGTTAGCCAGGAAATACCAGATGAAAAGTATCCCAAGCCAAAGGAAAAGCTAGTGCAAAGGATTTAAACTTGGGATAAGCTTGGCCCACCGAAGAAACAGTGAAAGACGTAAATGCTAAAGATTAATTAAGACAAAGAATAGAAAAATAATAGAGAAAACTAGTAAAACCAAAAGTTGGTTCTTTGAAAAGAACAAAATTGACAATACAAATCTTCCCTTTTTTTTCCCCAATCTAGCTGAAGATTAAGATTCACATGCTAAAATCAGAAATAAAAACGGGAACATTACAACCAATTCTGCAGAAATAAAAAGGATTCTGAGAGTACTATAAACAATTGTATGCCAATAAATTGGATAACCTATACAAAATGGACAAATTCCTAGAAACATAAAACTTACAAAGACTGAAACACAAAGATATAGAAAATCAGAATAGAGCCATCATAAAGTAAGGAGATTGAATTAGTAATCAAAACATCCTGACAAAGAAAAGCCCTGGACCTGATGACTTCACTGGTGAATTCTACCAAACATTTAAAGAAGAAATAACAGCAATCTTCTCAAACTTCAAAACCATAGAAGTAGAGGAAACACTTCCTAACTCCTTCCATCAGTCCAGCATTGCCCTGATGCTAAAGCCAGAGACATTACAAGAAAAAAACTACACACCAATATCCCTTAGGAAAATTGATGCAAAAATCCTCAACAAAATATAAGGAAACATGATTCAGCAGTATATGACGAGGACTATATACCATAACCAATAGGGGTTTATTCCTAGGATGAAAGGTTGATACGACATACGGAAATCAATCAGTGTAATACATCACATTAACAGAATGAAGGAAAAACACCACATGATCATCTCAATTGATGCAGAAAAAACATGTGACAAAATTCAATACTCTTTCATGATAAAAACATCCAACAAACTAGAAATAGAAGGAAACTACCAAAGCCATATATTAAAAATCCACAATTATCACCATACTCAACAGTGAAAGACTGAAAGCTTTTCCTCTAAGAGCAGGAACAAGAAAAGGATGCTCACTTTGACCATTTCTATTCAACATAGTACTGGAAGTTCTAGTAAGAGCAATTAGACAAGGAAAAGAAATACAAGTCATCCAAATTGGAAAGAAATAGAATTATCTGTTTGCAGATGACATGACCTTATATGTAGATAACCCTACAGATTCTAAACAAAACCTGTTAGAATAATTATGAATTCAACAAAATAGTAGGATACAAAATCAACATGCAAAAATTAGTTGCATTTCTTTTAACAATGAACAATTAAAAAAGAAAATAATTCCATTCACAATAGCATCAAAAGAATACTTAAGGGGTGCCTGGCTGGCTCAGTTAGTAGAGAGTGCAACTATTGATCTCAGCGTTGTTGAATTCGAGCCCCACATTGTGTGTAGAGATTACTTAAAAATAAAATTAAAAAAAAAAGAATATTTAGAAATTGACCACGGCAGCAAATGACTTGTCTAAAGAAAACTACAAAACACTGCTGAAAGAAATTGAAGACATAAGTGGAAGGACATCCCATTTCCATGGTTTGGAGGACTTAATACTGTTGAGATGTTGCTATTACCCAAACTGATCTACAGATTCAATGCAATCTCTATCAAAATCCCAAGGACATTCTTCGCAGAAATAGAAAAATCCATTCTAAAATTCATATGGAATCTCAAGGAACTCCAAATAGTCAAAACAATTTTAACAGATATGAACAAAGTTGGAAGACTCACACTTCCTGATTTCAAAGCTTACTACAATATTACAAGTGATCAAAACAGAATGAAAATCCTGGATGTTCAAATTATGTTCAAATGATTTTTTTTTTAAGATTTTATTTATTTACTTGACAGAGAGAGAGAGAGAGAGCAAGCGAGCACAAGCAGGGGGAGCAGCAGGCAGAGGGAAAGGGAGAAGCAGGATCTCCACTAAGCACAGAGCTCGACATGGGGCTCAATCCCAAAACCCTTGTGCATGACCCAAGCCAAAGGCAGACACTTAACTGATAGAGCCACCCAGGTGCCCCTCAAATGATTTTCAACAAGGATGCCAAGACCACGCAATGGGGACAGCATAGTATCTTCAACAAGCGGTATTGGGAAAACTGGATATCCACATGCAAAAGAATGAAACTGGACCCTTACTTAACACTATATACAAAAATTAATTCACAATAGATCAAAGACCTAAACATGAGAGCTGAAACTATAAAGTCTTAGAAGAAAACTTAGGAGGAAAGCTTGATGACATTAGATTTGGCAGTGATTTCTTGGATATGACACCAAAAACACAGGCAACAATAGAAAAAATAGACAAGTTAGACTTCATCAAAATCAAAAACTTTTGTGCATCAAAGGGTACTATTAACAGAGTAAAAAAAGCAACCCACAGAATGGGGGGGAATATTTGGGAATCACATTACCTGGTGAAAGATTAATAGCCAGAAAATATAGAGAATTCCTAAAATTCAACAGAAATTTTTTTTAAATGGATAAAGGACTAGAATAGATATTCCTAAAAGAAGATATACAAATGGCCAACAATCATATGAAAAGATACACAATGTCACTAATCATAAAAGAAATGCAAATTAGGGGCGCCTGGGTGGCTCAGTCATTAAGCCTCTGCCTTTGGCTCAGGGCGTGATCCCAGAGTTCTGGGATCAGGCCCCAGTCAGGCTCTTCTGCTGGGAGCCTGCTTCTTCCTCTCCCACTCCCCCTGCTTGTGTTCCCGCTCTCGCTGGCTGTCTCTCTCTCTCAAATAAATAAAATCTTTAAAAAAAAAAAAAGAAATGCAAATTAAAACCTCAAAGAGATACCATTTCATGCCCATTAGGATGGTCACTATCAGAAAAATAAAAAATACAAGTGCGTGATGAGGAGGTGGAAAAACTGGAACCCTTGTGCATAGCTGGGGTTAAATGGTGCAGCTGCTATAGAAAACAGTGTGGTGGTTTTCCTGAAAATTAAAAATTGAATTACGATATGATCCAGCAATTCCACTTCTGGATATATGCTCAAAATAATGGAAGACAGGGTCTTGAATAGATATTTGTACACCCATGATCAAAGCAGTATTATTCACAATAGTCAACAGATGGAAGTAACTTAAGTGTCCATCAATGAATGAAGGAATAAACAAAATGTGATATATACATACAATGGAATATTATTCAGCCATAAAATGGAAAAAAATGATGATACCTCTCTGATGAACCCCAAGGACATTATGCTAAGTGAAATAAGCTAGTCGCAAAAAGACAAATAATGTATGATTCTACTTATCTGAGGTACCTAGAGTAGTCAAATTCATAGAGACAGAAAGTAAAAGATGGTTGCCAGGGGCTACATAGGGAGAGGTGAATAGGTAACTGTTGCTTGATGCGTATGGAGTTTTAATTCTGCAAGATGAAGAGTTTTAGAGACTGGGCGCACAAAAATGTGAATGTACAGTAATGCCACAGAACTGTACACTTAAAAATGGTTAGGATAGTAAATTTTATATGTATTTACCAAATTTTTAAAATATTTTATTTATTTATTTGAGAGAGAGAGACAGAGAGCATGAGAGCAGGGCGAGGGGCAGAGGGAGAGGCAGACTCCCTGCTGAGCTGGGAGCCCAGTGTGGGACTCCATTCTGGGACTCCAGGATCATGACCTGAGCTGAAGGCAAACGATTAACAGACTGAGCCACCCAGCCGCCCTGTATTTACCAATTTTTTAAAAAAATCTTAAATTTTTCTTAGGTAGTATCTATGCCCAATGT
Source organism: Ailuropoda melanoleuca (assembly GCF_002007445.2). Classification (NCBI taxonomy): domain Eukaryota; kingdom Metazoa; phylum Chordata; class Mammalia; order Carnivora; family Ursidae; genus Ailuropoda; species Ailuropoda melanoleuca. The sequence goes on along the minus strand of NC_048228.1, from coordinate 14,603,733 downwards.
GGGGCTCAAACTCATGACCCAGAGATCAAGAGTCACATGCTCCACCAACTGAACCAGCCAGGCACCCCACCAATTTTTTTAAAGGCTATAAATACTTTTTTAAAAAAGAGACCCTAGATAAATTTTTAAAATTATTTGTTGTTATTAACAAGCCTGGTAACCTTGTGCATGTTATTTACTCACTCTTCTCTCCATTTCCTCATGTTTAAAATAAGGAGTTAAATTGAATTATCTATATGACCCTGAAAATTTGTCTAATTTTGACCCTAGTTGTCTGATACGATTCTCTGGTTCATCTTCATTTTCGAGTTCAAGAAATAATTATTGAGAAGGTACTGTGGAGAAAACACAGTAGTAGGTACACGAGAGATACAAAGATGAATACAAATGGGTTCCTACTTTCACGGAGCTTTCAATCTAGTTTGGTTGGAGGAGGTAGGGGCATAAACCAAACATACTTGGCTTCTGTTATTGAACGTTTGTTTCCTGTTCTCCTTAAGGTCAGTCTGAAGATCAACCTCTTTTGCCCCCTTACCCTATACCTAAATCCTAATTACCATGTTTTTCTTATGCAGAGCAATTTAGAATCATCAAAGCATGCTCAAAACTAAATCTCAGGGGACTCACAGGTCTGGGAGATGTCATCTCAGGTGAGGTTTATAAAGCATTCAGTTATCAGTGGGTAACTTTTTATATGGGGACTCATACGAACTGTTAAAGCAAATAAGATTTTTCCAATATTGTTCTACGTAAAATAACAATGGAATACAGAATGAGTTAAGTGCAAAATAAAGACATAAAAATATACCGCAAAAATGTAGAGAAGAAATATTTAAATCGTGGCTGTGAAATTAAGGTAAGTTAGGTAGAAATGTAGCATTAATGGAGCTTGAATAGCTATAAATTTATTGAAAGAGGTTTTATTTTGTCTTTATATCTCTGGAACCCTACTGAGTGGTACATTGTACATACTCAAGAATCTGGATAGATAAAAAATGTGTAACATAGTAATAGAAAAGAGAAAAGACATCCTAGGCAGAGGGTTCAGCATGAAAAGTATCACAACCTTTTATGCATGGCATGTTTGGAGCAGTGAATAGTCTAGCGTGCCCTTAGGATGGAGGGATTTAGTAGATCAGGCTAGAAACCAGGCATTTGTATTGCAAGCTCTTAGAGGGCAGAGAGAACTTTACCTCCCAACTACTGCACAGCCTAACGTGTTTTCGTCGAGTCAATGAGTAAAGATTATGGAGGGAAATTTCTGTATCTGGTACCGTGTCACACTATAACCATAAAACCTTCATATTACAAAACATTGAGACATCCTAGATAAAATATAACAAATTCCCTTTTTAATACACAGATGAGCTCAGAAGAAAAAAAAAATCTCCAAGGATCAAAAATTGAAGAAACCAGAGAAATAAACATCTGAATTTTTGAAACTGCTGTTCTGAAAGTTTTGCTGGATTTAGTAATGAAGGGGCTTGAGTATTAACACCCAAGTGAGATCATAAGACAAGATTTTAGGTAGATATTGCAATTCCTGTCCAAAGATGAGGCTTCATTTATATAAAAGGATAAATTAGGAGAAGCCACCCTGCCAGCTCAGGAAGAACAAAATCTACCCTGAGAATTCATAAAAACTCACAAAAAGGGAATCTGAGGTTTTGTGAAAAAAGTGGAGAAAGGGAAGCAACTACCCTCTTTGCCTCGAAAACAGTCAGCATGATTATAGACTAACTTCATGAGAATAGCTTCAGGCTCATATAATATTCCTCCGAGGAAATGTGGGGTAATTTATTTAAACAACTTATTATCACTATTTAGATTGTTTCTGCTTTCTTGTTAGGATAAATGAGACAGCAATGAATGACTTTGCATTGATTAACTATTGTTGCCTAACAAGCCACGCCAAACTTTATTGGTTAAAACAACTACTTACACAAGTCTGTTGATCTGCTGGGTCGTTCTGGCCTGGGCCAGATTCAACTGATCTGAGCCGGGCATGTTCCTGAACCTATACTCAGCAGCAGGTTGGGCAGACGGCTTTGCTGATCTGTCTCAAATCACATGAGCAAACTTGCCTCTGGTCCATGTCGTCATTCACTTTGTAGCAGGCTAGCCCAGTTGTTTACATGGCACCGAGACAGGGTTCCAACAGCCAGCATAGAAGCATGCAAACGCTCTTCAGACCGAGGCTCAGAACCGGATGGCACAACCTCACTTTCCTTGCATTCTTTTGTTTAAAGCTTATCATAGGGGCACCTGGGTGGCTCAGACGGTTAAGCGTCTGCCTTTGGCTCAGGTCATGATCTCAGAGTCCTGAGATCGATCCTGTGTTGGGCTCCCTCCTCAGCGGCTAACTTCCAGTAAATGGGAAATGAACAGAAGTATTATATATAATCCCTGGGTCATATCTTTTAAAAAAGGAAGCTGCATGTTCCCTAGCCTCTCTATCCACCTCTCTGCAGGCTTGGATGTGAGGCTGTGACCCAGCTACAATCGTGTGGGTAACGTCAATACTTCCTAGGGGATGGTGGAACATAACACAAAAGGAACTGGAGTCCTTGACTGATGTGGAACAGACTGCTAATCTGCCTTGAAGATTAGCATGAGAGAGAAATAGATTTCTTTTCATTCTTAACCCACTATATTTTAGGGTGTTGGTTGCTCTAGTACACAAAGCCAATGAGATGTCCCTACCAACCTCTGCTACCATGGGTTTTGAATCTTAAGTCCACTGAGACCAAGACTGGAAAAGTAGTTGGAACTGGCTAATTCTAACAGTAGCCCACTGAAAAGAGATTCTAGAAATTCTTATAGTTTGGATCACCCGCTCTAGAGCTGTTTTTTTAGCTCCTGTCCATTCCTGAGCCAATTTTATAAATGTCTCATTAATTTTGTGACTTAACTGTTACCTTTAAAATAAATTCTCCTAAAATATAAAAAATAAAAAAGGGGCGCCTGGGTGGCTCAGTTGGTGAAGCATCCGACTCCCGGTTTCAGCTTAGGTCATGATCTCGGGGTCCTGGGATCAAGCCAGTGTCGGGCTCTGTGCTCAGCACAGAGTCTGCTTGTCCCTCTCCCTCTGCCCCTCCCCCCACTCACTCTGTCAAATAATTTAAAACAAATAAATTTTAAAAATAAAAAAATAAATTTTATTTGCTTAATTTTGCTAAAATTTATTTTGTTATTTGTAGCAATACTTGGCATCCATACTTTTCCATATTTGGAAATATTTTTTAGGATAGATTTGTTAGCACTGGGATTATTGAGTAAAAAGTTCTTGGTGGTTTTTCTGGCCTCTGATATAAATAACTTCCCATTTGAGTCCAGAGGCCAGACAGAACAGAAAAATTCTTTCTACCCCTTCAGTAACATGAACAGTATGATACCTGCAGCAAATAGCAAAAACAATTGCTGTCTGTACAAGGTTGGCATTTTATAACAAGAAAAAGGAATTACTTTTTTATTCATATGCCTTTCTGTGGTAATAAGCAGCTCTTGCAATTGATCTAATGAAGTAATTGTGACTAGATCCTTTAGGAAAAATAACCTTCCAAGAAGAAACTAAAGACAATAGCTTTATACCAAAGACACACCTGTGTGTGTGCATGAGTATGTGATGTGGCTGTGTTGGGAGAGGTAAGAAGGGATCTAGAGAGGGAAGGCTAGAGTGGAAAAGAGAAAGAGAAAAGAGATGTAATAGGAATGTGCAGGAGACTGGTATATTAACTGGTTCACCTCTCAAGGATGCATAAAAGCAAAGGCTTTGGTTATAGACTGACCGATGTTGATGCTTCTCTTTTTATTATTTCCAACCTAATTTGTAGTTCCTTTTATAAATTAAAGTCATTCCTGTTGCTGTGTATTTAAACTCATTACTCTGCTTTGCAGGTCCAGTTACCAACAATGAATACAATTACGGATTTTAATAAACAATTGTTTAAAATCTATTCTAATTCCATTCCCTCATTTAACTTTGGGAACTTCTGTTAAACACTGTGACAAATGCATTCCTATGCCTAACAGTTGTGGGGAAATAAAGCCAAACTAGGTTTACCCTGGCTATCTTAATTATTTCTTTGTAGCTTTGCCTCTCCAACAAACCACAAAAGAGTTTATCTTTGAATTGTTGGGAATTCTCACTTTCAGAAGATTTAAGTTACATATTACTCATTTACAAGGTTAATTTTTTATGCTGTTGGAGGTTGAACTTACTTATTAAGAATATAGCAAATGAAGTCTGTATTAAATGAAAAACATATTTTTGACTTTCCATGAAAGCGAGGGAAACCACATTCTAAAACCATTACAATGCTGCTTGGTTTAAAGAATTATGTCCCTGTCATATATATTTTTTTAAAGTAAGCTCTTTGCACAACATGGGGCTTAAACTTATGACCCCAACATCAAGAGGCGTATGCTCTACCAACTGAACCAGCCAGGAGCCCCTCTCTGTCATATTTTTAAGGCAAAACTCTTTAATTTACTTAGAAGGAAAAAAAATATGCCATATGAGGCTCTGAGATTCACATTTCTTTCTTCTACAGATTTAGCCAATGATTTGGCACGTTCAGTTTCAAAGGGCTATCAAAAATATGACACTTGCAAATTTTTAAAAGTTGGATTTATTTACAGAATTTTCAATATTTTATTATATGTTATTTCTATTATATCAAATCCAAAAACAAAGAATCTTCACTGTTTATTCATTCAATTTTTATTTATTCAAGTAAGACATTTATTGAGCATCTGCTATGTACTAAGTAGTAAATAAAGAAGAGAATGAAAGAAATGTCCCATTTTCTTGGTGTTTAAAGTCTAGTGAAGGACGGCATACAATAAATATGAAAACACCCAAATATATTATAAGTCAGATGGTGATAAATGTTATGAAAAATTAAGAGACAGTAACACAGAGGTGACAATGTTATTTTATATAGTTTGGTCACAATCTTCACTGTTATGATTTATAACCTCCTTTAGGAGACCAGTATAATTTTAGGGTTGTGCTAATAATTCCAGGTTAAATGCTCAGGTCCATCAAAGAATCTGCCCTATCTAATATTTAATGTACAGACACACACACACACACACACACACACATACACAATCTCTTAGAAAGATAGTATTTACGTTTGACCTGATTATGAATTAAATATCTAAGCACAATGTTATCTGGTCATACATGAATTATGAAATATGAGGTTAAATAAATAGAGTTTACTCTTTTAGATATTGGAAGTCCTTTACTTATAAGCAAATTGTGTTGCTAAAAGTCCATTTGTAAATATGCATTTAAATCTTTGAACAGCTTCCCAGAGAAATAATTAAGTATAAGGATATATATATCCAAGTTTATTATTTAGCTGAAATGCAATTTACTAAAACTGAAGAATAGAATAGAATATTGTCTCTGACACAGTATTAAATAAAGGGGAAAATCTATACAAAAGAATCAGATTTTTTTTTTCTTGAAGGATGATATTCAAGAAAACTCAGGTCATTGAGATGAAAACAGAAAATGAAGAGAATACTGAGGCGCCTAAGGGGCATTTTCAAGGTCTTTAGAAGTTGCTCAAATTGATTATATTTTAATATTACAAAATAATTTTATTTTGGGGGCATTATAAAAAGGGTTTCTTAATGAAATACAAAAGAAAACATCTTGTAGTTTAGGTAAATATAGGTCTGTGAAGTTTTTTCAATTATATATGTGTGTGTATTTTATTATTTTTTTAATTCAAGTATAATTAACATAGTGTTATATTAGTTTCAGATGTACAATATAGTGATTCAATAATTCTATTTATTTCTCAGTGCTCATCAAGATAAGTGTACTCTTAATTCCCTTTAACTTTTTCACCCATTCTCCCACACACCTCCCTTCTTGTTTGTTCTCTGTATGTAAGAGTCTGTTTTGTTGTTGTTGTTTTTCTTTTCTTCTTTGTTTATTCATTTGTTTGTTTCTTAAATTCGACATATGAGTGAAATCATATGGTATTTGTCTTTTTTTGACTGACTTATTGCACTTAGCATACTACTCTCTAGCCCCATCCACATCCTTGCAAATGGCAAGATTTCATTCATTTCAAATAACTGTATTTTAAAGTTCTAATTTTCCTTTATTTTTAAGAAGCCATGTCATTTAGCACAACTCATATTAAGTCATGATTAGAACTGACTTTTTCCCCCTCACCAATCTAATTAAGAAGAGACAAAAAGGGGGTAATTCTTTGCTTAAGTTGGGAAATAATCAAAGAGGCAGAAAAAAGCTTATTTATAAGACTTTTACATTATAGTTTTATTTGAAATAGCAGAGTTGGCATAAACTCAATGTCCAATAGTAAGTACATGGAATAGAAATTTAGACTTGGAATACACTGAAGCCACCAAGAGGACAGTTTCTGAGGAATATTTAATGAACTAGGAAGAAAACAAAATACATTCAAAGGCAAAAAAAAAAAAAAAAAGCTAGTGACAAGACTGTATGATCCTATACAAGTTTTTCTATAAGCTTTTCAACTAAAAATTTCTAAGTATTATCTCTGGATGATAGTTTAAAGTTATTTTAAAGATATTTTAAAGTTTTTTCTTTATATTTTTTAATTTTCTAAAATGTGTTTTATTTTCTAAAATGTACATTAATTTTATCACTTTAAAGGCTTTTTTTTTTTTAAAGTATGTCTTGCATAACAGGAAAAGTAACTAAGAAAAGGGTTTTAGAATAACTTTGCTAGACACATATCCTAAAGAATGTAGGTGGGCAATAATATTCTTAAGAAAGAAGCAACTGCAAAATATCTGTTTACTCCATCCTTCCTTAAATGAAAGAAACAGCTTGGTGATAAAGACACTATGGACAGGAACTGTGGCGGCCTCAGATTTCAGGACTTTGAAACAGATTCAAATATATATATATATATATATATTTTTTTTTAAGAGAGAGAGAGAGCCCAGAGAGAGAGAGCACGAGTGAGGGTAGAGGCAGAGGGAGAAGCAGGCTCCCCTGCTGAGCAGTGAGCCCCACAGGACCCGGGGCTCAATCGACTGAGCCAAAGGCAGCCACTTAACCGACTGAGCCACCCAGGAGCCCCAGTAGATTCTTATATTAAATTCCCTCTAGTGAACTTACCTGGTATGGGCTCTATTTTCCTGACTAGATCTTAACAGCAGTACTTTTTTTCTAAGAAGCAGTATTTTCTGAATAACAAAACTCAGGTGTACAAACATTCACAACTGTATATTGAGCATTTGTATGTCTCTCTCTGCCTAGGTACCCAAACACACCCTGTACTCTCCTTCATGCAGTGTGTCTCCCACACATGCCACCAGCTATCTGCAGGCAGCAACCAGTGGCCCGGGGCCACCGCAGTGAAATCTGGAGTGGGATCAAAATGGGTTTGACTCTATCTCAGAAAGAAGATTATGAAGGAAAACCCTCACTTAAAAATTGTCCAAAAATTCAAAATAGGAGCAGTAGTTTCCAGAAAGCAGTGCCTGTTCCTATGTGCTACTGCCAGTGTCATAGGTCATCAGGACCATCTCATCTAAGTTCGTGTTTGTTTGGCAGCAAGATTTTTTCTGTCACTCTCACCTTAAATGAGTACCCCCAAATTTTAGGAACCATAAGATGATTGTCATATATTTCTTTGTTTTTGAAGTTTCTTTAAATGAGCCTTAAAAAGCAGCAAACTTCTTTTTTTTTTTTTTAAAGATTTTATTTATTTATTTGACAGAGATAGAGACAGCCAGCGAGACAGGGAACACAAGCAGGGGGAGTGGGAGAGGAAGAAGCAGGCTCATAGCGGAGGAGCCTGATGTGGGGCTCGATCCCATAACACCGGGATCACGCCCTGAGCCGAAGGCAGACGCTTAACCGCTGTGCCACCCAGGCGCCCCATCAAACTTCTTTTTTTTAATTCACGTGGGTGGTTTCTAAAATATGCCAAAGACTCAATAGATTGCTTTGTTCGGAACACTGAAATAAAAATAGAGTTTCCTCTGTAATTGTTTTTCTTATTATCTTTCTACACTGAAAACAAAAAGGCAATACAATAGTAAAAATTAATTACATTAAAGATAAAAGTTTTAGGGGCGCCTGGGTGGCTCAGTCGTTAAGCCTCTGCCTTCAGCTCAGGGCGTGATCCTGGCGTTATGGGATAGAGCCCCACATCAGGCTCCTCCACTGGGAGCCTGCTTCTTCCTCTCCCACTCCCTCTTTTTGTGATCCCTCTCTCTCTGGCTGTCTCTCTCTCTGTCAAACAAATAAATAAAATCTTTAAAAAAAAAAAGATAAAAGTTTTGCAGCACTGATCTTCATTTTGTTCCACCAATACACAGAGGACTAAATGTTTCACTTGGTGGACTAGTGTAAGAGAGGTGGGATCAAAAGCCACTCTTGCATCTAAAATACTGCTGACTCAAGGGTGTGGATTTCCTTTCATGCCACTGGTGGTGGAGTTTTAACAATTACACTAACATTAAAATGGCGTAGAACCAGACAGAATGATTTCTAGAACCAAACCAAAAAGCATTCTTGGTGGCCTTGCATCATTGAACTAAAGTAGGACAGTAGTAGGCCTTGTCTTTGTGGGCACAAACAGTAGAACTCTACCATCACTAACTAGACACTAGAAAGAGACTGTACATACATCATTTTGTCAGAGCTGCTACAGATTATTAGAATTTTTACTCTTTACAATTTCCCTCAAAGTTTCCCAAACTTTCATTCACTGAAGATTGATCAGTTGTGTCATTGCTTTATTTGTATAATTATATTATCATAAATTTGGAGGTTTTCAAAGAACCTTAGTTTTTGTGTAGAAAGTCACATCTTTAGCCACCCAGAAAGCAGCATTCCTATTCCAATTTTACAGAAGTTTCGAGTGTGCCAGTATTAATATCCCATGGTGAGGAGACAAAGACAGGATCTGGCCTAGAACTGACTCCAGGATCCTTGGAATCTAGAATTTGCTCCCTCACTTTGGATGCTTACAATTTTTCACCATATAATCCAAATTTTAATAAAAACCTTTTAAGGGGCACCTGGGTGGCTCATTCAGTTAAGGGTCTGCCTTCGGCTCAGGTCACGATTTTGGGGTCCTGGGATTGAGCCCCACGTCAGGTGATCTCTGCTCAGCAGAAAGTCTGCTTCTCCCTCTCCCTCTGAGCTTTCTCTCTCCCTCTGTGCTTTCTCTCTCGCTCTCAAGCTCTCTCTCAAGTAAATAAACTCTTTAAAAAATTAAAGAAAAATCTGTTTAGAAATATATTTGATTATTTGTTCCTCAGAATAAATTCCTAAAAACATAAGTATGATTCAGAGGACTCTCTGTCTACAGCCACACTACCCTGAGTAGGCCCAATTTCATCAGAGAGCTCTTACGTAACTCCTACTACACAAAGAAACAGATCAGTGTAGGGGTTGAAAGCTTGGCCTCCAAAGCTAAGCTACCTGCATTTAAAGACTGCCCTGCTATTCACTGATTGTACGTTCCTGGATGAGTTACTTCATCTCAACAGTCCCCGTCTGTATGATGAAGTTAAAATTAGTACCTAATTCAGGACCATGAGAGAAGCAAAGGAATTCATTTAACTCCTGGCACATTGTGGGTTATTAGCACATTACCAAATTGCTCTTGAAACAGTGTATATGAATTTGCACTCCTTAGCAGCAAGTATTTTTATTATATTAAAGCCACTAAACTTTCGGGTTTGAATTTAGTTCCCTGACTTATGTAACTTCACAGGTGTATACTCAATTTCTTTTCTCTTTTTTTTTTTTCCTGGTTCTCAAGTTTCTAATTGTCCCAAAGACAATGTTCTCAGAACAAATCACCACCCCTCTTTCCAAAACTGCCACCTTCACCACAGCATTTTTAAAAAAGATTTTACTTATTTATTTTAGAGAGAGAGAGAGCACAAGCAGGGGGGAGGGAGAGGGACAAGAAGACACTGAGCTGAGCTCAAAACCATACTGGGGGCTCTACCCCATGACCCGAAGACTAGGACCAGAGCGAAAATCAAGAGTCAGATCCCCAACCAACTGAGCCAGCTGGACACCCCTCACCATAGCATTACCATCACAATTGTACAAGATTGTTTGTACTAAGGACACAAATGATTTGCAAGCTTTTGATCAGTTCTCAACCTCAGAGGACAACTTAAAGCAGTCCAGGGTCTCTTTAGTTTTGGCCTTGTCACACTGAATTTACCAATTTCCCCAAATCAGCAATGCCTTTTGAATGTTCCACATGTAACAGCATGTTCCGGCTTCATTTGGCATTTATTTAGCATATATTCACTGAGCACCTCCTGTATGCAGCACTATGCTAAATGCTGGGGATAGAAAATGAAGCAGCCATAGTCCCAGCCTTCCAGAAGCTTGCAGTGCAGTCTTCTAATCACGTTCCCACCACTGTCTCAAATTTATCAATTAATTCTGGGGGGGGGGGAGTTATTTTTGGAGCACATAACAATGCACTAGGATGTTATACTCCTACATGAGCCTCCAAAATGGACCTAGATTCCTTCAAGCCATTCCAGTCTGGAGGTAGAATGATAGGTTCACAATATTCCTCTGTCCTTGAATGTGGGGACTGCCATTCCCCTTTTGGAAGCCCCTAAACACTTCTGCACATTCCCAGTGGTCATCATGTGTGTGCTCAAGAACTTAATCATCACATACCTCTGAAACTAATAATATACTATATGTTAATTAATTGAATGTAAATTAAATTAAATAAAAAAATAAAAATGCTTCTATTTCATGAAAAAAAAAGAGAACTTTATCATCGCGCTGATCATTTCATGCCTTCTGTTCTTCTTTCTTCCCTGTGTTACTCCCCTAGGAGGCTGTCCCCAAGCCAAATGTAGGTGTCTTACTACATTCACTGCTGAAGTTGTGAGAATCAGTCTTTTCACTTTAGCAATAAACCCTGATACCTAGGTCTAAAACAGTAATGAAATTGGGTTTTTATTTATTTGTTGGTTGGTTGGTTGGTTGGTTGGTTGGTTGGTTGGTGAGAAGGGTTTTTGATATCTATTCACTGTCCTTGCTCCCTAGAACTCATTTATGGGTCAGTGGGGCTGGAGGGAATCCTACCTGAGAGTCCCACTTTATGATTCTCTTCCTGGCAGCTTCTGCAGGACCTAGAGATGTGCTCTGACATGTCTGAGTTCTGTTGTAAACACAGTTTACTCTGAAATTGGAAATTTTGCTCTACATGCTTATAAAAACAACTACACATACAAAACTTTATAGGAATAATAATACTACACTCCTTAATAAGATTGAATTGGGGTAGTGGTATTGAGTATAAAATCTCATTATTTCCCAAATTTTCTAAGGTTCCATCATGTAATTATATGGCTTTCATAATGGGAAAAAAATGTATAGCTATACTAAGGAAAGGCATGGTTGTTCTAGAAAATCATACCCTCGATTACATGGCTTCAGCTGTCCAAGACATACCCGAATCAGTGTTCTAAGGTTGATGCTGGCATAGTATTGTTGATGTAGCCATCTATGACAGTTGAGGTTCTGCTCAGAACTCTAATTATAGTTGGAAAAGGAGCGCTAAACAGGAACAACCGAGGCAGAAAATCAACTGTCCAGGTGCCAGGCATGCCACGTACTGGACCAATCACCAGAAGAACTAATCCAAGTCTCACCAGTTAGTGAGGTATATTTCCTGCTTGGTTAGGAGTGGCTCAGGACTTGCAAGTGGGGGCTTTCAGTGACCTTAGCCCACAGGCAGAATCAGAATGGGGAATCTTGAGAAGCTCTGCCTGGCTACCTCCAAACTCAACCTGGTACAGAGACTGAGAACAAGGAAGTTTGGTGTTTGCTTAGCTTATCCCTGTCCTCTGAATATATTCTAAGCCATTCTTTTCATCGATTTCTTACCAGAAAAAATAACTCTTATTTACTTGGTCTATTTTTTGAAGACCTATTTTGAGGTCTCTTCATGATACATTTCCCTGAACTAGAAATTCTGAAAAAGAAACAGGACGCTACTAATAATTTGTGCCAAGTGTAAGAGGATGACTTGTTAATTTACCACATTTTTTAAAAATGTGATCCAGAGTTAAGTGTTGTTAGTGTATTCATTAGCTAACTTCTGTTGAGTTGTGGTCATTATGTATGTTTAGCCTTTGTCATTATATCAATTTTATATGTGACATTTCACTTATTTCTTTTCTGTTTGTTTGTAACTTTCATAGCCTATGGAGATTCTTTGGAAATTCTGAAAAATTATTTTTATTATCAAGGCAAAACCTGCTTATCAAGGAAACTTAGTAAGTGTAGTACAACATGAAGAAGAAAATTTAAATAATCCATTGTCCTACCTCAAGGGATAATCATATTAATATATTTATGCATCTTTCAGGTTAACGGTATTTTTAAAAATCACAATACGATTACTAGGTATACTGGATAAGTAAGACAGCATGCTTGCTGTGTTTGTAATATCCTTCTAAGTGGTTTCTTCCACCTAAATTACTCTGGTGCTACCCTATGGCCTTGCCCCTTACCTAAGTCTGATTGGTCAGAATGGGCACTGCTCTGAGGGGCACTAGGCTATGCATAACAAGACCCTCCTCAAATATATCTACATTGTAATCTCTGGAACCTGCTGGTACATGTTACATGGCAAATGGGAATTAAGGTTGCAGACAGAATTAAGGTTGCTAATCAGTTGACTGATTACCTTACGTTACCCAGATGGGCTAAATTTCATGATTTCAAATATAAACCATACATGCTGCTGCTGCTGCTATTACTATAAGTCATGAGAAAATCTCCAGAGAGCCCTGAGTTGTCCCCACTCTCTGAAGGGCCGTACTACTTTAACGACTTCTTTTAAAAAAATTTTTGAGAGAGAGAGAGCACACACAAGTGGAGGTGGGTGGAGAGAGAGAGAGAGAGAGAGAGAGAGAGAGAATCTCAAGCTGGCTTTAAGCCCACCACAGACCCTGACTCAGGGCTCGAACTCATGACCCTGAGATCATGACCTGAGCTGAAATCAAGAGTTAATCGCTTAACCAAGTGAACCACCCAGCTGCCCCCTACTTTACCATATTTTATTCCTTCTCTATCCTTTATAAAAGAGGAGATCACACTATGTTCTAGAACTAATCTTACTCTAGAGGCTAGAAAAGTTCTGTCTTTCAAAAAATTCCCAAGCATTAATTCAGAGCTTCCCAATTGGGCTGCTGGAGGACATTTAGTCGTCAAAAGTGTGTAGGAGGCAGCACCCCTTCAGCTGCAGAGTGCTGGGCCAGCACCTACAGGGCAAGTAGCTGCCTCGGCTACAGCATTTTCACAGTGTTTTCCCTGCATGCCTTAAAGTATTACCACATTTCATATTGCCAGGATATGAAAAATGTTGGAAAGAAGAACATTAGTATTCTCAATACTTGTATACTGACCCACTTTTCCATGAGATAGAAAAGAACATGAACACTGAATAAAGAAATCACAAAATTCAGAAACATATATATATATATATAATTTTTTAGAAACATTTTTGACAAGCTCTAAGACATTTTAGTAGAGCTATTTAACTATAATTAAAGGATAGTGTTTAAAATATTAATTACTGAAAATCATATTATTCCTAAAGTATTAATGGGTCATAGAAAAAGGTGATTATATTGAACACTTTCTTTTTAAACCAAGAGAAACTTCCATGAAAACTTCTAAATGAGAATGGGCTATTGAAAAATAATGCCCTTTGAATATTATAGTCCATAGAATTCAATCTTCATTTGATTATAAAGTTCACATTGCTGATTTATTAAGTACAGGATAGACAGAAATGACATAATACCTAGGAGAGATTATTAAAGAGCCTAAAATTAATACCAAGAACTCCAAAGCTATTAAATAATGCACTTAGGTTAAGCATGACAGAGCAGCATCTACAAGCTATAATTTGTAGTATATTGTTCACACAAGAATTAATGGTGGGGAAAATTTTATTGATGAATAAAAGGTTTAGTCAGAGGGTATGTGCAATGAGGTCATACTGTAAGAACAAAACAAACTGATGCGTTTTAAACCACTGACTGATAGATTACATGAAAACTCAGTAAGACGCAAACTTTTCACAGAATATCCTTGTATTTTCCAGACTTAAGAGCAATTCTCTTTGAATATTAAATAACCAAATTTTCAACTTTCCACTCCTTTCTAGACTGATTACTGGAGGTAAATTTCAGATTAATTTCTAACACTTCTGCTGGAGAAATATATTTAAAGCAAGAACTTATATTAATCAAATATCCATCTGTCTTCTACATAAGGCCATTCAAAGCCTCCAGAATCTGTTTTAAAACATGTGCATCCTTTTGCTGGGAACATTAATTATTCTTCCACCAAATTAGGACAAACCTGCTAATTATCCATGAGTCATATGGCTCTCAAATACACAGATTTCATATTCTACTATCAGTACAAGCCCATGCAATGTCCCTCTCATTTTATTTCATTATTTTCCCCTTTGTCTCACCCATTCTCATTTATACTGTCCTTCCCATCAAAGATGTTCACACTAGCATATTCAGTATATGTTCCTTAGGCATCTGAAAATATAGCCATGAGAAATAATAGATTGTTTCCTGTGTGTGCTTTCAATGTACATAAATTGTTTTTCCTGATAGAATTCATTCTGTATTTCTAAGATCTATCCACTTTGCTATATATAAAAATGGTTAATTACTTTTAATTGCTGCATTATATTCCATTACATGTACACACAACACATCCTGATTATCCATTTCTCTAGGGACAGAGAGCAAGGCTTCCTGTAACTTCTCGCTAACACAAATAATGCTCTGATATTATCCTCATAAATACCCCCTTTACTACTTATACAGAGTATAAACTCAGATGTGGGAATGACACATATCTAGAATATATAGATAATTACACTAAAATGAAGAGTTTATTCTCTTACCAATGTACAGGAGGTTTCTCATTTCTGCTTATTCTAGCCAGCACTTGGTATTAGCTGACTTTCTAATTTTTACTAATTCTATGTTTACTTAATTCGAATTTCTCTGATTTCAAGTGAAGTTAAGCATCTCTTCACATACATATTGGCTATTTAGGATTCCTCTTCCATGAATTGTCTATTTTTTTTTTCCCTTGTCCAATTTTTGTTTGTTTCCTTGCAGATTTTAATAGCTCCTCGTATATTCTATATGTTAATTACTTTTCAGTTTTACATTTTGAAAACATCTTCTAATCTGCCACCAGTCTGTTAAATCTATCTATCTATCATGGCTTTTTTATATAGAGGTACTTAATTTGAATATGATCACATCCATTGATCTCCACCACCTACTCTTAAGTTTTGTACTTTTTAAATCTTATTTAAACATCCTTTCCCACCCCAAGTTCACAAAGATACCCTCATATATTTTATTAACTTCATACGTTGCCTTTTATAGTTAGGTTTTTAATCCATTTGGGGTTTATTTTGTATTTGGAGTGAGGTAAGAATCTAAATTTACTTTCCCTATCTACTGAACCATATACTAAATAATCCCTCTTTTCCCCTGTGATTTGTGATGCTAATTTCTACTACATTCTACATGCTCATATATAACATGGGCTTCGTTCATTGTTCTTTTTTTAATTATTGTTGCATCAATTTTTTATCTGTTCCTACACCGGTAGCATACTGTTTTTATTGCTGTGGTTTTATCAAATGTCTTAATATATCCAGTAAGATAAATTCTCTCTCTTTGGTACATTATTCTTCCCTATACATTTTTAATTTTTATTTTTTAGATTTTATTTATTTATTTACTTGAGATAGGGCACCAAAGAAAGAGAGCACAAGCTGTGGGGGCAGGGGCAAAGGGAGAGGGAAAAGCAGGCTCCCCTCTGGGTAGGGAAACCGACATGGGGCCTGATCCCAGGATGCCCGGATCATGACCCAAGCCGAAGGCAGATGCGCTCAACTGACTGAGCCAACCAGTCACCGCCTTCCATGCACATTTTTAAACCTATTTGCCTAGTTCCTCAAAAACACTTCTGAAATTTTCACTAAAACTCCACTGAATTTATAGATTTATGGAAAATGGTATTTTTTTAAAAAGATTTTATTTATTTATTTGACATAGAGAGAGAGAGAGAGACAGCCAGCGAGAGAGGGAACACAGGCAGGGGGAGTGGGAGAGGAAGAAGCAGGCTCCCAGCAGAGGAGCCTGATGTGGGGCTCGATCCCAGAATGCCAGGATCACGCCCTGAGCCGAAGGCAGATGCTTAACGACTGAGCCACCTAGGCGCCCCTATGGAAAATGGTATTTTTACAGTGTTAATTTTTTCCATCCTTGAACTTGGTACTTTTCTCTTTTTGCCCAGATCTTGTTTTATGTCATTTAATACAATTTCAAAAGTTCTTTGCAAAGGCACATTGGGTTATATGCTATGTACTTGGCAGTTCTTGTTGCTATTGTGAGCGAAATCACATTTTCCATACTAGTTTCTAGGTGGTTGCTGCTGACATTGAAGAACATTTGGACACTTACATGAAACTTAAATGAATATTTATAAATTATTTATAAAGTTTCTCATATAGTACTTAGTATTCACTATTATTATTGTTGCTGTTGCCTATTATTGATCTTGTATCTCCACAATATTTCTGAACTCCCTTATTAGTTCTTCTTTTTTAATAAAGTTTTTTTTTTGTTTTTTGGTTTTTTTAGAGAGAGAGAGAATGAGCACGGGGAGGGGGAGAGGGAGAGGGAGAATCCTCAAGCAAACTCCCCGCTGAGCACGGAACCAGACACAGGGCTCGATCCCAGGAACCTGAGATCACAACCAGAGGACCAGAGTGGAAACCAAAAGCTGAACTCTGAAAGGACGGACGGAGCAACCCAGGCGCCCCTCCCCCATTAGTTGTAATAGCTTGTCTATTGATTCAGTGGGGTCTTCTCAAAGATCTAATAATCTGCAAATTCCATTCAACATTTAGACCTATTTTTTCTTATTTTATTAAGCATCCCTTACTAAACTGATAGGCATCTGTGGTAACAAACCACTTTCTTGTATCTAATCATAAAGATAATATGTCACATTTCTTCCCCAGTACATTTCCAGCAGGCTTTTGCTATAAAGAAATTATCTTTTATTCCTAATTTTTCTAACACCTTAAAAATGTCATGAATAGATGTTAAACTTTATCAAATGTCCTTTCTGCATATGTTGAGGTAATTTTTTCCCCTTTAGGGAATTAATGTGCTAAATCATTAATTAATGTGCTAAATCATCATTAATGTGCTAAGTCATATCTTTTCTGGTGATGACCCTCCTTACATTTCTGGAATAAAATTTACATTACCAAGTTTTGTTTATTAAAACATCACTGGACTCAACTAATATTTATTCAGGATTTCATATTTTATACATAAATGAAACAGGCTAATAGATTTCTTGTATTGTCCTAATCCAGTGTTGGTCTGAAAATTATAATTAATAAATTAATTTTAATCGAGATTTAAAATGAATTGCACAGCTTTTCCATGTTTTCTCTTTTATGGAACACTTTATATCAGCTATAATTATCTTGAAAGTTTTGAAGAACTCAAACTTTATTTATTTTTTTAAAGA
The DNA here is from genome assembly GCF_002007445.2 of Ailuropoda melanoleuca. Lineage (NCBI taxonomy): Eukaryota > Metazoa > Chordata > Mammalia > Carnivora > Ursidae > Ailuropoda > Ailuropoda melanoleuca. The sequence goes on along the minus strand of NC_048228.1, from coordinate 14,586,101 downwards.
TTTTATTTATTTATTTGACAGAGNTTTCTCTTTTATGGAACACTTTATATCAGCTATAATTATCTTTATCTTGAAAGTTTTGAAGAACTCAAACTTTATTTATTTTTTTAAAGATTTTATTTATTTATTTGACAGAGAGAGACAGCCAGCGAGAGAGGGAACACAAGCAGGGGGAGTGGGAGAGGAAGAAGCAGGCTCCCAGCAGAAGAGCCTGATGTGGGGCTCGATCCCAGAACGCCGGGATCACGCCCTGAGCCGAAGGCAGACGCTTAATGACTGCGCCACCCAGGCGCCCCAAGAACTCAAACTTTAAAACTATCTGAGCCTGTGGATTAATTTTTCAACCTCATTCTAACCCCTCTGTGACATCCAGAAACTGAAAGTAAAATCTACATGTTTCAGATTTCCTGGCAGTTAGGATTTCTGAATGTGCTTTAAGTTTTGTCAGTAAGATTCACTTGTGGGAAATTTTGATTCAATACTGAGTCATGTGAGAACAGGGTAAAGTACATTCATTTTTATGGTATAGATCGTGGCAGCAGCGGTGTTAGACTAAAGCCAGCAGTGCCAGCAGCAAATTCCTGATCATAATGGGGCCACAGCTGTTCTGGTTACCGAGTTCTGTGGGGTTTTCAAGATCATCCTTACAAGTTCACCCAGAGTCTATTACTTTAGTCTTTCCAATAATTCTGTGGTTTATATACATTTCTCAAAAAACCCTTTCCAGAGTATTAGAGTAGACTTGCTTAACCAAAATTAAGAACCTTAACTACCACAAATTGTACTTAGACTGGAGGCCTGGTGAATGATTGGAAATCTCTTTCATGGTTAATGGGTGATCCAAGTTTTCTATTTCTTCTCAGGTAAATTTTTCCTAGAAATTAATTTTTTTCAGTTAGAATTTTTTTTAAGATTTTATTTTTTAAGTAATCTCTACACCCAACATAGGGCTCAAACTCACAACCTTGAGATCAAGAGTCGCATGCTCTGATGACTGAGCTGGTCAGGCACCCCTCATTTAGATTTTCAATATTATTGCTATATAGTTCATAGTTTTTGTTATTTCTAGAATCTCAATTATTTCTGTAGTTGATTCTCCTTGGGGGGGTTAAATTTTAATTGATAGTCTCTTTTATTTGGTTGATCAGCTTTGTCAGATATTTTACTTTTTTTTGTAAATTTATTTTTTTTTTGAGTAAACTCTACCCCTAACATGGGGCTTGAATTCATGACCCCAAGATCAAGAGTTACATGTTCTACTGACTGAGCCAGCCAGGTGCCCCAATATTTACTTCTTTCATCTCTTTAAATAAATAAGGTTTACTGTTAATCATCCCTATTAATTTCTTTCTTTCCTATTGATTCTTATTTGTATTATCTTCTCCCTTCTGGCTTGCATATGCTTACTCGACTGTTTCATTTTCTAGCTCTTTGGGTTTAATGATGCTGTATTTTTCTCAATCTTTCTTGTCGTCTTTTTTTAAAAAAGATTTTATTTATTTGAGAGAGAGAGAGAGAGAAAAAGAGAGAGAGAGAAGATGGGGGGGAAGGGGGAGGGAGAGGGAGAGGGAGAGGCAGAAGCAGGTTCCCTGCTGAGCAAGGAGCCCGACATGGGGCTCCATCTGATCCCAAGATCCCAAGGACCCCGAGATCATGACCTGAGCCAAAGGCAGCCACTTAACTGACTGAGCCACCCAGGTGCCCCTTTTGTATTCTGATATATGTATATTTTAAGTCAGTCATTCCTCTTGAAGAATTTCTTAATTTCCCTTAAAATTTTTCCTCTTCTTTTTAATCCAAGGGTTATTAGTTATTTTTAGTTTCTAGACTTACGGGATTTTTTATTCCCAGCTACTTTTTTTAGTGCTTATTCTTAATTGTTAAATGATAAAAGAACATAATTTATATTACATGGATTTTATGTAATATATTTGGAGGTTTCCTTATGACTTAATTCTTGGTTAATTTTTGTAGCTATTCCATATGTATTTGAAAATACAGTTGACTCTTGAAGAATGTAGGGGTTAGAGGTATTAATCCATACAGTCAAAAATTTGTATACAGGGGCATCAGTCAGAAAAGCATGTGACTCTTGACCTCAGGGTCATGAGTTCGAGTCTCACGTTGAGTACTGAGATTACTAAAAACAAAAAATAAGTAAAATTAAAAAAAAAAACAAAAAACCCAGGGAAGTCTGGGTGGCTCAGTCATTAAGCGTCTGCATTCAGCTCAGGTCATGATCCCAGGACGCCTGCTTCTCCCTCTCCCACTCCCCCTGCTTGTGGTCCCTCTCTCACTGTGTCTCTCTGTGCCGAATGAATAAAATCTTTAAAAAAAAAACAAACCTATATATAAATTCTGACTCCCTAAAAACTTAACTATAGCCTAGCAATGACCAGAAGTCTTAATAATAGTCGATACATGTTTTGTATATCTATTATATATGGTATTCTTACAGTAAAAGTAGGCTCAGAAAATGTTACTAAGAAAATCATAAGGAAAAGAAAATATATTTACAGTATTGTAAAAGTTTTTTTGAAAAAAATCCACTTATAAGTGGGCCTGCACAGACACATGTGTTATTCATGGGTCAATGGTAATATGAGTTATTCATATAACACACGAATAACATCTGTTATTCATGGGTCAATGGTAATATGAGTTCTCTGTTGAGTGTAAGATTCTGTATCTTCATTTCAGTTTATTAATCATGTTATAATTTTATATAATTCTGATTTTTTGTTGGCTCATTCTATTAGTTTTTATAAGGATGACTCAAAACCTCCAGCTTCAACTGACTTATTGATTTTTCCCATAGTTCTTTCTGCTTCCATATATATTTCAAAGGTATATTGTTTGTTGCTAATATGTTCATATCATTATAGTACATTGGTATATTACTATTTAAAAATTATTTTTAACTTTAAATTCTACTTGCTATCATGGATTTTTTTTAAAGAGGATTGGTTCATATATGCCTGATATATGTTTTTCTATCCTTTAACATATGGCCTTTATAAACATATTTGAAGTAGGTTACTGAACTGCCTCCCACCCCCCACCCCCACATAAAGCCACAAGGGCTGTTACTCACAAACACCTTAAGGTCCACACAGAAAGTATACAGCTTCATAGAGAAAGGTGGGATTACATAATGATTTTGAGCTAGTCATACAATCTATGATCTTCCAGCATGTTTCAGATACAAGCTCAGTTCCTTATTTATCAGTTCTAATGGATCACTGAGAATATGATAAGGTAAAGGATCAAAAGAGGTAGTTAATAGTACCTTGGGCTGTTTGCTTTTAGAACAGGAGCATAGGTCTTACTCAGCTCAGTAAAGCTTTGTCTAGGGAATTTTTAGTTTCTTTGTTGTCTAGTTGTACTTGGCCAAGCCCTAAGATTGGAACAGAAAGCCTCTCATTTTGTCCTTGTTGACAACGATATCTCAGTATCAACGGAATACTGGGAAACCATTAGAATCCACTGAACCAAATAACACCTAAAATGATTCAGTTACTGATCTGATTCACTGTGAGCAGATGGCGATGGCAATGATTTCTAATCATGGCTTTGGAGACTTGCCTAGGGTTGGTCACTGTGAGATCAACTCCCACCACCTGGAAAACCATATCCTGGGGAACTTCTTTCAAGTTTCCCAGTCACCTTCATCAAAAGGATGTTAAACAGACAACACCACTACACCACTGAGCCACCCTTAATGAAAAACTTAAGCAGGTCAGATAGCTAGTCAGGTGTCATATATCAACTGGAGTTAACAGGAGACTAGAAATCCAGGTCATATGTCCAACATGGGAAGAATTAGAGGTACTTTCATCTATGTCAGCAGTACTATCCGTGTACACAGTCTTTCTAATGATATTCTTCAGCAGCTTGGGGGCTTCATTATTCCCTAGGATGTTCGGAGGAAAACCCCTCATGCCCCTTATTGGAAGCATCTTTCCTTATTTCTCTTGATGACATTCTTTCAATTCTGTTACACCTTGGCTCCAGCGCATGTGGTTTCCTTGAAGTCTGCAGCACTGATAGGGAAGAATTATGAAATGCTGCATTGTAAGCTTGTTGCTCGTGAGCTCGATCCTTGATCATACTGAAAACTGGAACTGGTTAGATAACATCTGAAGAGCCACATTGGTCAGTAATGAGACAGGAGAGGGAGCTAGCTCCCTTTTTAGCAGTTTTGGCAGGGGCATACCTAGTCTGACAATTACTCTATTTAAATTCCTTCTCAGTGCCAATTTGTCATCAGTTTGTTAATCTCCTTTTCATAACACTGTCTCTTGCTTATCAGGCAGTCCCAGTAGTTTTACTGATATGTTCAACTGACTTTGAGGCACTTTTCCCCATGTAAATCACTGTTTCCCAGAGTTTGAGGGCCTTATATATACCAACTGAGATGCTACTAGGGGTGGGATTTCTAAAGAGAACCTTCCTGATATAGAGCTCAACCTCAATACTGAGGTTTCTAGAAAGCTTTAACAATGGTCTTGACAACAGATACAGTAAAATCAGGGTGTAGGTTCTGGATGCTCAGTAAAGGTTCGGAGCAGTGCTACATACTCCATGGGATATACAAAGCTTACCCATGTTATCTCTCTGAGGAAAAAAAAAACCCCAAAACTCTTTTAGGAAATACAATTTGGAAATTGTTGTCTTTTTTAATGCAGTCTGAAAATCTCTGTCTTATAATCTGTGAATTTAACCGCTAACATTAATTGAAATTACTGTAGTATTTGTAATCTTTCCTGACACACCTTATTTAGAGTTTTGCAATTGCCCTATTCTTTTCTTCCTTTTCTACTTTCCCACAGGATAATGCAAATTATCTTCTGCTGATTTGAAAGTTACATATTATGTTATCTTGGTTTTTCATCTCTTCCTAAAACCCACATGGTTAGATTCAATTTTCTGCACCAATTAATTAAACTTACCAATAAATATGTCTTGTCCCAAACAAGATAAGGACCTTAATTAGCATCTGCCTATTTCTTTCTATTCTGCCTCAGCCCTTCACCTGGCCATGTTGGTGTCATCTAGCATTTTGTTCAGAATTGATATACATATATTTTAAACTTTTCTTTCCTGTTATTTTCCTTGAGTCCTGCTTAATTAGATGCTCACCTTTTTAAAATATATTTTGTTGTTTTTTCTAGGATTTCTCTCTTGATTGAGTACTTCTCCCAAGAGTACTTTCAAAAAAGGTTTTAGAGTGATGAACTTTTTGTACCCTGATACTGTCAAGCTCTCACATGTGAATGCAGTTTATCTAGATGTAAAAATCTAGGCTACAGGTTATTTTGCTAAAATCCTCTGAAATTGGGGCTCCTGGGTGGCTCAGTCATTAAGCGTCTGCCTTTGGCTCAGGGCGTGATCCCAGGGTCCTGGGATTGAGCCCCACATCAGGCTCCCTGCCTCGCTGGGAGCCTGATTCCTTCCTCTCCCACTCCCCCTGCTTGTGTTCCCTCCCTCGCTGGCTGTCTCCCTCTCTGTCAAATAAATAAATAAAATCTTAAAAAAATAATAAAATAAAATCCTTTGATTTTAGTATTCCATTATCTCCTTGCATCAAGGTCCTGGGCCCTACTCTTTCCTGCAACTGTTTCCTTCAGCCTTAATTACCTGGCCAAAGAGTTGGGGTGAAGGGAATGGAGGGGAAGAATGAATGCTCAGAGCATGGCCGTCTTGCCTGCATTTGTTGTTATATGCTACCATGTCATTGCCCGGGCTGGCACTGAGCTGATGCCATTGTTTTTCTGCCCTGCAGAGGCAATGGGATGGGAAACGATGGGCCAGAACAATGTGGGAGAGTGAAAAGGGCAACTCTTCCTCCAACCAGACTTCTATTCCTGATGCTCAGCCCTCTTCATCTGTAGGCTGTCATTCCCTGCCTTCCTTCCTTCATTCCCTTTCATTCCTGCCCTTCACTCCCTTCTCCCCTCTCCTAGACACACACATAGCTTTTGTATTTCAAAACAGGTATATTCAGCCTCAGAATAAAACTTTTGTAAATATCCTCAGATGATTCTGAGACACTGAGAAGTATTTAAATCTTTGGAGTATAGATCAAATTTATTTGCTCATGATTGAGCAGGCAATAATTGGATAAGAGAAAATGAAGGAAAGCAGGCACAAAAATATCTGAGGCTGAGAAAGAATAAAATCAAGAGAGAGAGCAAGGCAGACCAAAAATCTGAGTGGGAAGTTTCCCAGAATAAGGTCCAAAGCATGCACCTGTTATGTATTCATCATTTACCATTATTATGAAAGTAGGTGGACTTGCTGGGTCTATTTCTATGAAGAACTCTAAAATTAACTGAAAGGCCTACTTCTGATAGTTGTTCCCTGGCTCAACTGTAAGGTCCCTAAATCATCAGAGAACAAGATCCAATCTTTAAGCTTTTAATTAGAATGTCAGATTGAAAAGAAACTCTCAAAATAAAATGGAGAATGGAATACAAGCCATTTTGAGGAGTATGTCTGTCCTAATGGCACAGATAGATGAGGAGCAAGGTATGTCTTTAATTCAGGGAAAAACAGATGATCAGAGGTCTAGTGATATAGGACCCAGGAGGCCATTACTGTCAGCAGAGGAGGGAGGCTGCTAAAAGGAGGCTAAGAAGACTTAGATGGTTAACAGATCTACAAGACAACTTGGGTACTTCTTGATCTTGAAAGAAAGATTTAGAACCTAGGTTCCCATGATTTTGCTGGTAGAATTGAATCAGAGCATTATTTTATTACTGCATCTAACCACTATCATTTCTCTACCCTCTCCCTTCCTCCACCAATCTACTTATGTCTTTCAGTTTGGAGATACTTACAGAATTTCAGACTAAATTAATTATATTAGGTATTCATCATTTTACTGTGATATCTATCTATCCAACTATCTATTTACATAGAGATTATCTTATTATTTTTCTAGCCTTGTGAAAACTCACCAAAAATAAATATTTTTAAAGATGTATTTATTTGAGAGAAAAAGAGAGAGAGAATGCATGTGTGTGCCTACATGTTGGGGGAGGGACAGAGGGAGAGGGAGAGAGAGAATCTCAAGCAGACTCCCTTCTGAGCATGGAGCTTGACTTGGGGCTTGATCTCATGATCTTGACCTGAGCCAAAATCAAGAGTTGTACAGTTAACCAAATGAGCCACCCAGATGCCCCAAATATAAATATTCTTTTTAAAAATAAAAGAATATTCATTAATAAAAGTAGCTAAATGAAGATTAAGGAAAAATCCTTATCCCACCAGACTGTAGTGGAATATTGAAAGTGTCACAATCCATCTAAGTTTTTATAAGCCACTTCCCATTTTCTTTAATGTAAAAAATTCATTACTATGGTTTTGGATTTCACATAGCAGCTAAGCTTTAAGAAATTACAACATGTCAAGTTGCCATGTAATATAAAAAAGACATCTATAATTATCTGAAAAGAACATTAACGTTTTAAAGGCTTAAATCCCTTTCCAAATATTTGCATGAGGTCAGATATTCTTCATATAATTCAACCAAAACAAACATTATCATAGAAAAATGAATACAGAAAAAAAAATATGAGAATCCAGCCAACTTTTAAGCCAGACATTAAGCAGATTTTTAAAAAATGTAAACAATGTCACTCTTTCCAAAAAAATTTTTTGTTTTGGAAAATATAGTTATTTTTTCATAAAATATATTATTTATGCTAACATAAAATGGGATAGTTCATTTTTGATGAATAAATGTCTTAAATTTTTCTAATCTTGTTAATATTGATTGATATAATCCTCACAAACATAAATTGAGCTCTTTGACGTCCCCAGTTTTAAGAGTGTAAAGGGGTCCTTGGCTAAAATGTTTGAGAACTACTTAATTATTTCATTGCCTTTGAATTGGAATTGAGAAACCTGTGATACAAAACAGTTAAATGACTTGATCCAAGTCATAGAGCTAGTCATTTTCATGGTTTGGGAATTTTAAATATTTTTTTAAATCTTATATTTTTATATTTTTATAACTATTTCATAAAATAAATTCCATTTGTTTAAGGTAAATATAAGGATCTTTTGATATTTTAAAATCCTTTCAAAAATGCCATACAATGCACCTTATGAAACATTTCAAGTTCCAATTTCTTTGAGAAAGATTAATAGTATCACCCTTTCAGAATCAGAGTTACATCTTACATAAGTTGACAATTCTTTTACCAGTTCTATATTTTGTTGAGTATCCCACAGGATATCAAGTAAATGAGTACTAATAATATCAGAAAGTTTTTTCATTTCAAATAAGGAATGTGTCTGCAAAATTCTACTTATATATTCATATAAACACATAAACTTTATAAGTTTATAATGTATAGTTCATTGATTTTCTACTAAAGTTTTGAGGTTATCCCGAGATATCTAAGAGTCTTATTCTAAAAACACAAACATTATTTGAGACAATTTTTTCAGTCTAGCTAAATTCCAAATTTATCTTTATTTTAACTCTGACACAATCCCCAAAATTAATTTGTCACATGCAATATAATCCCTCTAGTATCTCCAAGAATGTGGCATCCTTCATGGCATGCAGTCTTTTGATACCATCATATAATAAATGTGTGCTCCACACTAATATAGACACAAAAATCACACAGTACTTGTAATAAATAGAAACTGTTTAACATAGAGTCTTGATGAGGTAAGCTCGTGTTATATTATAACTAAGCCGTAAAGACCTGTTCAGACTTGCCTAGGGTAAATCACAGAATTACTGGTAAAGTCAAAGGATAGGAATTTCTAGTTTTTGAAGCTTGTGAAAACACAGTAACAGTATGCTCTCTTGTAGTTAGAATCAAGATATATTTGAGATATGTTTTGTTCTACATTATGTCTGTGCACTTCATGCAACCTGAATAAAGGACATGACTTGGTAGTAGTATGAGTTCGATTGATCAGAAATCAGAACTCAACTCTTCTTTGATCCCTTAAGTAATCAGCAATATTATAAATAGTCCCTTTTGAGGACATATTGAATTTACCAGCAGTTGAAAACTCAAAAGGAAATGTGCTTTTTGAAAAAGAAATGGAAGTGTTCAACATTTAGTAAGTATTAACTGAGTGACCCCATGTGCTAGGTGTTTGAGGGGTGATGCACAGGCAAGGGCATTGCCACGGTAGATTACCTTTGAGTGGGGGGAGACAAATTAAACATGTAACTCCAGCCAGTAAAGTGCAACAAAAAAGATAATACAACAGTCATGACATAAAATGACATGAGAAAAGCAAACTTCCTTAAATAGGGCCATCAGTGAAGGCATCTTATAGCAGTTAACCTCTGAACTGTGGAGTGACCTGAATGAGGAGAAGCTAGGCCTACAAACAGTGGGGGGCAAATGCAAGTGCCAAAAGTGTGAAGAAGGTTGTTGTGTTTGAGGGACAAACAGAAGGGAGCATGGTTGTAGTTTAGTGCACCAACATGAGATGAAGGGAGGTCAGAGGTTAGTGCCCCAGGGTGAGGTCACAGAAGCTAGGCGGGCCAGATGTGGCAGGTCCTCACTGGCTGTGGTAGAGTTTGGATTTTGTTCTAAGCCTAATGGAAAACTGGAGGATCTTAAGATAGAGACAGATAATATGATTTACAGTTTTAAATTAAGGGGAGGAAGGAGGAAGGGGAACTTTCTCATGATGATGGTGATCTAAACCTGGGAGATAGTTGTACAAATGGAGAAAAGTGACATATTTAGGTTCTGTTTTGGAAGTGTTTCTTACAGGAACTACTGATGGTTTGGACATGGGAGGTGAAGGAAAGAGAGAATGCATTTATTTCTATACAGAAAATATTAGCTACTATTTACAACAAAAGTACAATCCATAAAAATAAAACTTAGAAATTAAAACCTTCACTTTGTAAAAGACTCTGGCAAGAGGAAAAAAAAGACAAGGTATAGATTGGGAAAAAATATCTGAAATCACATATTTAACAAATGACTGATACCTAGAATATATAAAGAACTCTCAAAACTCAATAGTATAAAATAAACAATCCAATTAGTACATGAGCAAGAGACATGAAGAGACACTTCACCAAAAAAGATACATGGATGGCAAATAAACACATGAACGATGTTCAACATCCTTATTCATTAAGGAAATGCAAATAAAAACCACAATGAGATGGTTTTGGTAACATTAGAAAGTTTCTTCATTTCAAAATAAAGAATGTGTCTACAATGTTCTATACCTCATCAGGATGCTATATAAACCACACACACAATATATATCAGAATGGGTAAAATAATAAATAGCGACACTGTCAAATGCCAGCAAGGATGTGGAGAAAAGTGAATTATTCATACACTTCTGGTGGGAATGTAAAATGATACAGATGCTCTGGAAAACAGTTTGGTGGTTTCTTTAAAAACTAAACATGCAACTGCTGTACAACACAGTAATTGTATTCCAGGCATTTACCCCAAAGGAATGAAGACTTATATTCACACAAAAACCTCACATGAATGTTTACAGCAGTCTTAATGCGTAGCAACAGAAACTGAAAACAAACTACATGTCCTTCATCAATCATATCATCAGACATCTTACTGCACAAGGATGATTAAACAAATTATGGTACATCCACATCATGGAACACTGCTCAGCAATAAAAAAGGAATAAACTATTGATACACACAACAATCTGGATGAATCTCCAGAGAATCATGCTGAGAATAAAAAGATAATCTCAAACATGATAAATGTTTGATAAATGTTGATAAATGAAATCTTGACATGATAAAGTTATAGAAATGGAGAACAGATTAGTGGTTTCCAGGAGTTGAGGAGGAGGCGGGAGTGGAATTGTTATAAATATAATTTATTAATTTAATAATAATTATAATTATTAATATAAATTAATATAAATATATAAAAGTATAAAGAGGGACCCCATGGTGATGGAAATGCTCTATCAATATCAATATCCTGGTTGTGATGCTGTATGTAGGTTTGCAAAATGTTACCACTGGGAGGAAATGGGTAAAGGATCACTGGGTCTCTCTGTATTATTTCCTACAACTGCATGAGAACCTATAATTATCTCAAAACAAAATGCTTACTATATATAAAAAATTAATTTACATATATAAAAGGACATCTTTCAGTTAATGTAAAACAGGACTTGTGAAGTTTTGGGTAGGACCCCAAAAGAATAAATTCAACATTCCAAAGTGAAGACCATAACCACCCTGTAAGGACTTGTACAAAACAGTTGGGGGTAGTTGGCTATAATACTCTGAATGACTTTACCCACTTTAATAGTCTCAAATGATTGAGAATTAGAGACTAGAGGAGAAAGTTTTTGGGAATCACTATTGTTATGTTGTGATAGCACCCTTCCCCTTGAGGAAGAGAAGTAGATAGTAGTCCCTCTTCACCCTAAATCAAAAAAGGAGACTTTAAGAAAACAGTTGGGAGAACTTAAGGTCTGGGGGACATGGGAGTGTTTATTTTCCATTCAGAAATCCAAAAAGTTAGAGAATGACTGGCTAGTTGCTCAGAGGGCAGAGATAAGAAGAGGTAATGTGGCTGTGTAGAGTGGTCACTCTGTAACAAGGTTTCTGCTTTTCCTGAATTCCAGTAGTAAAACACTGTTCCCAGAGTCTCCTGGGGGCAAACAACATGGTTTTCCCATGAACCAAATGGGGACCACTCACTTAAGAAAGCCAGCATGCGGTCTTTTTAGGTTATACCCAAAAGCATGACCAAAAAGGGTGAACAGTCCTCTGCAGAAAGAAGCTACATAAATAAAGCCAAGGACCAGCAGGATGAGATGTATTAGCTCTTGTATAGGAACCCACGTGGAGAGTGGAGTAGGTCTTGGAAGAACCCATGAAAATGCTTATGAGAAAAAGAGTCCATTTTAAACATCTACCAAGTCCAGAAAGTGCCAATGCTAGATCATGAAGACAGTACTAGTTTAGTCGTAAATGTTCTTGTAAGCCACTTCCATTAAATTCCCTCTGTCCCCACACTCCAACCTTGGGAGGGACGGTAGGCCTAACCAAGATGGAGATGGAGCATCCTTGCGGTGAAAGAGAGAAGCAGAAAACTGTACTCTCCTTTCTCTACCTCCTGGACTGGTAGTTTCAGGCCTGCAACTCGCCTGGAGATGGGCAAGGAGACAAGCCTTAAACTCAAAAGCCAGATTTAAATTATCACCTTATATTGTGATGGTTAAACTGACACTAAAGTTTAATCACATAACTCTTTCTAATATCTAAGAATGACCAGAAAAAACATGAAGACTGCTATAATTTTCATCCGGGGATCAGGGAAGAAGCAGCCTCACAGAAAGGGTAATGGAAAAAATTAATTTGTTTGATGAATGTACACTACAAGTCCTGCTTATTTAGTATTCTAAATATAAGGTAATCTTCCTATACATATTAAGCAAATTTTTCCAAATTATATTATTGCATATATACATATGTGCATATATGTATATACACGGGTATAGAATTACGTACTTTTCCCTCCTACTATATCTGTTTTCAGCAAAAACCAATCCAGACTTAGCTACAGATGTGAGACAGTTGTCTCTTCATAATATCATTTCCAGTTTTTCTGAATTATTTTACTTACTGAGCAGGAACATAGTACTACAAATGTGAAACTGCACAGTTTGGCTTGAGAGAAATGTTTTACCATATGCAAGATCAAGCCTTTAGTAGAATAGCAAAACTACTACACTCAGAAATTTAAGTTAGAATCTAGCTCCTATCCAGAATGAGGAGGTGTCCATTTTTCCCCCTAAGTAAAGATTTTCAAATTTGTGTGGCCAATGGCCAGAGCTGTTTTTCTCTGCTAAATTTCATTAGGATCAACATGCTTCAATTTATTGTACATATGACCCATAAATGGATGGGAGAAAAAAAAAAACATAGAGCTAATTCAAATCAGAGAGAATTCTGAATAACCAATGACTGGCCAGGAACTACTAATTCTGCACATTCCTAAGTCATCTGACATAAATGCCCAGAGGAGAATGCCGGGAATGGAGAATAAAGTGTGACTCCAGTGATTTCATTTGGATGCACTCATTTATAATATGAAACAGATTTAGCATGCTAGCCATAGTTTGCTTTTAAAATCTTTATTAGGATTGCCTTTTCATATTCATTTGAAACTTAATTCTTTGGAATTCAGAAATTTAGGGGCGCCTGGGTGGCTCAGTCGATTAAGTGTCTGTCTGCCTTCGGCTCAGGTCCAGATCTCAGGGTCCTGGGATGGAGTCCTGCATTGGGCTCCATGCTTGGTGGGGCGCCTGCTTCTCCCTCTCTCTCTGTCCCTCCCCCCTGCTTGTGTGCTTTCTCTCTCTCTCTCTCTCTCTCTCTCCCTCAAAAAAAAAAATGGAATTCAGAAATTTAATTCCAAATATTGTAAAAATTACAATATTTCTACTGGCAACAAAAATATGTCACATGCTTTAAGGAATGTGTACAACTAAATCTATCTTTATGGTAGTTTGGTATAAAGTTACAAAAATAATTTTTAGTATTTTTCTTATCCAAATTTCCATGATATTGCCTTTCTTTATAATAATAATTTTTTTAAATGGTATAAAGTTCAGTAGTACTTTGTAAATTCTGAGAACAGATCTTCTACCTTTTATTTTTTTGGTTATAAAATGATATATTTAAAATCCCAAATAGATCATTAAAAAAATAAACAGCACTTAATGATGATATTATACCAACAGTCACTCTTTAAATATGGGTTTTATTTTTGATTCATCACAGAATGCACTTTCTTTTTCTAATTGTTTTTACCATTTGAAATTCTGGAGGGAGAGAATATTCAACTTCAAAGTAAGAATTAAGTTGTAAAAACAAACAAATTAAAAAACAGCATAATGCATTGAGGCTATTAGTTTGAATAAACTACATCCCAAAATTTCATATTCTTTTAAAAGCCACAAAATAAGCTCCATGAACTTATTTTGCTTCAGAACAAATTTCATCTATGTAAGTCATTGTATGATAATCTTCTTAGAGAAAATCCTACGTGCTTTTGTATGTATTTCACTTAGACAAGTTTTTAATGCAACATTTTCTGTAATACATACAGACACAGTGACTTGCTAAAGAAAATATAAAAGAAATAAATTAGGAATAAATTACTTTCATTTCAAAGGGATATTTTACTTAGCAAGTCTTTTATCTCACAGATCTTTAAAATAGTTGTAATTTTAGTGTTTTTAAATAGGAATTGATTTACAGGAAATATTTCAGAAATTGTGCAGAAATAATAAAAACTTTTATAGAAAGTACTACAATATATGCATTTCCTCCTAATCATAAGTATTTTTAAAGACTCTTTCTTTTTTCTTTTCTTGATAGTTCAAGTGCTTTAAAATGTAACAAGCATTAAAAAAACCCCACAAACTACTGCAATACTATGTAGAATGAATAAAAAAGAGTTTCTGGGGCACCCACGTGGCTCATTCAGTTAAGCATCTGACTCTTGATCTCAGCCCAGGTCTTGATCTCAGGGTCATGAGTTCAAGACCCACATTGGGCTTGGAGCTTACTTAAAAAAAAAAAAAAAATTCTGGGACTAGTCCACTTGTTGAAAGTTCATTTGCCTTCATTTGGATTTTGTTGTATTTACCTCTGACACGGTTATTTTGGTCACAGTGATAAATAAAGTATAATTGGTTATCAATGGCATATATACAACACTGTCAAAACCCTGTTTTTGTCTTCTTCTCTTGTCCACTAATCAATTTAGAAAAAAGAAATCTTTCCCACATTTTATCTTTTGGTTTGTCCTTTACTTGCCTATTTTTTCTTTTACTATATAATGAATACAATTTGTGACCGCCTTCCTTTCCCCGTCTTATACTACTTTAGCTTATGCTCTACAACCCCATGTTGTTATTTTTCTAAATTTCCTCTAGACGTCATGGCAAATTACCTTGATGCAATGGTCGCCTCCAAGGACACTATAAGCCAAGCTATCCCAGGAGTCACAGAATACACAGGCTCACAGACCAAACAGAGATTCTCAAATCATACATCCCTTTAAAGCAAGAAGAAAGAGATGGGGTAAGTTACCACACTTAGGATAGGGTACAAGTGGGAAGGACTGCACTCCATAAGTCCCAAGTTATGCAATGTTCATATGTGTGCGCTCTCTCGCTCTCTGTGTCTGCTGCATTAGCCTTCCTCACGGAGGACCTAGGGACAGACTGACATTTAGGCAGGGAGGTCACCAGAGAGAAGGTGCCTGGGGCCAATGATAGACACTCACTCTGTTAAAGAGAAGCAGTGGCAAATATTCTTGGCCATAGCTTCAGTTTGTCAGTTAGCCAATAGCCAACAGCTATAGGTATTATCAGCAATTCCTAAGTAGAGTACATTTGGGTCCAGAATACGACCATGGGTGGCCCATGTAACAGTGACACTGATTAATGATAGAAGCAGAAAAATGTTCACTTCTGGCCCAGAAGGCTGACCTACAGTCTGCATAATTTCAATAAGGATCAAATACATGCTGGTTGCTACAGTCTTAAAGGGTCTCGTGACTGCCTGTAAATCTTACCAATAATTAATATCGAACTGAATGATAAGCACTAGAGAAATCTTGGGAAAGTAATTTTACAAGTAAAAATTTGAAGAAGACATTTATGATCTATTATGCCCTGCATATCCTCTCCCCCTTGAACACTAAGCACATAACCACCAGTTTTATACAGCAAAAGTGCAGCTCTTTCTGCCCTCTTCCTGTCCCAGTGCTACTTAAACAAGAGACTGTAAGATGTCTCAAGAATTCTTTCTGGACCTTTGTGCTCAATGATCCCACAACAACATGGCTGTCAGCCTAGAGGTGACATGATCATGGTTTGGTCTTTCCGTCCCTTTCCATCTATATACAACACTCTCGCTCGTTCCATCATATATTTCACTTAGTCTATCTAGCTTTACATCTCTCAGGTTACTTAGTATCTATTTTTAGCACATTTTATGAACTCTGCCCATGTCTCACAATCTACTCACTTTCTCATTATCTATACTTACCACATCCTACGGGATTCATCCATCCTATTCTGTGCTCTCTAGCAGAATGATTTTCTGTAAATAATACAGCATATTAGCATTACATTAACCAACATTTAAATAGGTTTCTTCACCTATTCAGTGAAATGTATTGACATTATGAAGTCTGTATTGTTTTACTCTTTTCACCTTGCCTTTTCTCACTTTCCTCTCAGTTGTGGTTGTTTTGAAAAGACAAAAGGGATGTTTCGTGCAAATTCCCCAAATAAATAAAACTTATTCAATTTTCTACACATTTCCATTTGACTTATAGTCTCTGAAATATATCTCTTCTCACTTTATATTCTAGGAAACCAATGCTTTAATATATTTTAATATAGTCACAATATCCTTTAAAAAATCTATTGACAAGTGATAAGAAAAACAGTCTTCATCCCTGTTTCTTAGGTAGTCCATGTATTCGACACACAACCCTTATTAAATATTCTCTTGTGCCACAGCTGCACCAGATCTTAGCAAATGAGCAGGAAAAAAAATACAGACTTGGGAACTTTCTGCACCTAATAACCATAAACGAATTTCTAACAATGACATAGAAGCAGAATGTTAACTGGCAGTCTCCTGTTTCTCCCCAACACAGCTACTCACAACCAGTCTTTCCAACAAAGCTCTGCTAACTACAGAGAGTTAGCTCGAATAAACAGGTTCACCGATAAACATCTATTGAGTGTGTTTTTTACAAGGCACTGGCAGAAAGCAGAAGTTATCAGCAGATTCTGACATTCGTTTTACCTTTAGTGCTTTCCTAAAAAGTTCTACTAACCAAATGTTGTATTTTTTAAAAAGTCATTTTGGAGCCTCTTTATTTTAGGAGATTTTTTCTTTTACTTAATTATAACTTCATAAAATATACAAGAAAGAAGGCATGTTTGAAGAAAAAAGACAAAAACTTTAATATGCCTGGAAGATGGGGTTTATAAAGGAGAACAGAATGAAGCTGGGCAGGGTGGCAGAGCATTGCTCAGCATATAATGCTAAGTGGTGTGGATTTTTAGCTTCTTGAACCTAAACCTGTGCTATCCAATATGGTAGCTACTAGACAAATATGATTAATTAAATTTAATTAACTAAAATCAAATAAAAATTCAGTTTCTTGGGTACACCAGCCAGGTTTCAAATGCTCAGTGGATACGTATGGCTAGTGGAAACTAATTGGTTAGTGAAGGAGCACATTTCCATTATTATAGAAAGTTCTATCGGACAGTGCTGCCCTATAGATGAGGAAACATGTAAAAATTGTGAGCAGAGTTGGAAATGCTAAAATTATAATTTTCCAAAAATCTCTAGGAAGAATTTGATAAACTGGAAAATGGTAGGGCAATTAGGATATGAACCAGGATACACATCATTCTTAGACTGTGGTTGCAGAAATGAAGACTAGCATGTGGGTTTCTGTTAGGGTTGGTGTCAGGGAGAGAGCTACAGTCACAGAGTAGATATGGAGGGTGATGGAGAGACAGAGTGTCTCTTTTTTAGGAAATGGGTGGATATTGATCCTATTCTCTGAAATAGGAAACTCAGGAGGAGTGGAATATATATATGTATTTGAGAGCACAAGGGTAGATGATGAATTTAGGTTATATCCCTGTTAAGTTTGAGATTGTGAGGGACATTGTAGTAAGATATACAATAGGCAGTTGGATATATAGATTTTGAAGTCATTCTCCAGGACCTTAGGAGGAGATACATAAAATGTTACATGGATTTCTCATTACTTCCTTAAAATCAGTACCTTGAAGTGAAGTTTTTTTCAAAGAGTATGAATTATATGTGGAGACTTTCCAATTATCTTCTTCCTCCTTTCCCCACAACACACACTCCCTCGTGACCCTTGTGTTGCCATGATGAACAGATGTTACTGACTGGCATGTACAGTACTCTACAGGTGAGCTGACGGGGTCTGGTGTTTTATAATTCATTGGATGGGAGACAGATTTCAGAGTTATATCCCTTTCTTTGTGAAAACTATAACAACCTTCCACTGGATTCCAGTGGTTTTGTAAATACTATTAGGTAGAACACATTTGCATCTTTATTAGTTTGGGTGCCAGGCAAGAAAACAGACATCATTAGAAAAAATGCTAAGTAGATTTGCTATGAGGAAATGTTGACATAGGTGTTGAAGGCTAGAAGAGCAAAAGGGGAAGGTGAGATTAAATTAGAAATTCCTAGTTGCTGGAAATGGCTACCAGTCCTGGAGCTAGTAGAACAGAGGGTGGGGGTGGTATTATCAAAGTCTGAGAGCAAATTCACTGGTGGGGATGCCACATGAGGATGGGAAAAGGGAAGGTAGGACATTGGAGGGGCTGCTGCAAATGGCTCTGGGACTTTTAAAAGGCACAGATGCCTCCCTGGATACCAGATGCAGAGAGTGAGAGAAAAGATCAACAGCTTTCCTGTGTTCCACCTTATGATTTTCTGCCTGTGTTTCTTCTTGGAAGAATCATACAGAAAGCCTTTTTACAAGGAAGGCTGAGAAATGTAGTCTGTAGACTCTCAGGTCAACTATCATCATCAAAGGGCAGAGTTTAGGTCAGTGTGGGGCTCAAAGACTACAGGCAAACAACCTACACTGCACTTTACCAGAGGAAAAAAAAGTAAACTACAAAAATACAAAAACAAAAACAAAAACAACCTGACTTACTTGGTTTCTAGTCTTTGACAGACTTGATAGACCCCAGGGTCTATCACAGTAACTATCATTTAAAATGCTCGATAAATATTTGAATGAACAAATGCCTATTCCTATCCTGATAAATAGTTCAAATCAGTACTCAACTTACGTGATTGGCAGGAGATGCAACTGATTTTTAAAGAAACACTTTAATTCATATGCACAAGTTAGTATTGCCTTTTAAAGTATTAGGCGCTCCAAAGTTAACATACCTTCAAATAGTGCTGCCATTACTCAAGGTATATTTTAGAACTCCTTTGAAATTGGCTCTCAGAGCTAGTTCTTGAGAAATACATGATAATTAGTAGAATCTATCCCTGCCCACTTTTGGCCTAGTCTGAGTCACCTGGTTTTGATCTGGAGGATTTATTAAGTTTCAAAAATTAAATCCACTCTAAAATTATAAAGACTTGCTGCTAATGTTGGTAAGTACTTGCCACAATTTCCAATTAAACTTGAGGCAACATGATGTCTTAGTCTACTTCTGCTACTTTGAATTTGGAATAAGACGACAAATGTGGTGGATAATAATAGTAATAACTTAAGACAGGTCTTTATTGCCTTTCTATGAAGAGAGGAGAATCACCACTGTGCCCTGCTCATCCGCACCCTCCCTAATTTCAGTAGGCTGTTTCCATATCCCAGGGTTATTTCCAGCTAAGACAAATGTGTAAGCACAAATGTATAAACACAAAAATGCCCGTAGCCCACTACGTCTAGAACATGAACCAAGACCACATTTTACTATCACCCACTCACTTCCCTAAAGGGAAGAATCCATATACTTTTCCATTTGCCATATCCATATGGCATTTTGGTAAAATAGGAAACTTCTCAAGGGCTAGTGAAGTGTGGAGCACGGGCAGATGCAAGGGTTGGTCCCTGGCTGAAGGGAAACGTAAGTAATGACAAGAATCTTAATAAACAACCTCCATGACACTATGTGCCAGGCTCTGTTTATTTTAGTCTTCACAATTCTGTGAGGTAGGCACTTTTATAACTCCCATTTTACAAATGAGAAACCCAGGGTTCACGGAGGTGATTAACTAGCCAAGACTACTCATCTCGTAAAGGACAGTCCAGGGTTCAAACCTAACACTCTGGTTCGAGTTTGTGCTTTCAGTAAAAAACTATCTGGCAATTTTTCCAACCGTCAGTACTGGCAACTGGAGAATTAATGGAAAAGGTATCAACAAAACTGTCCACACCTCGTAAACAGTGCTGATACACCAAACAAGCCTGATGTCCCCAAGGAGGGTAAGCAAGAGGCCAGGAGGTGCGCCGGCTCTGGAGCAGCTCTGACAGACGCAGATCCTGGCGATAGAAGGGCCTCAGAGACCGCTCCGCCGCCACAACATCCCTCATTGGGTCCCTTCCAGGGAGCGTCAAATCGCGGGCGTCCAGAAGGAGGAGGGACTTCCGGGCTCGGGGGAGCCAATACCGGCCGCGCCGGAAATACCTATTGAGAAAAGGCTAAGGCATACCCGGTGCTTGAAGAACCCGGTGAATCTTGTGTTCCACAGACTCAGAAGAAAAATCGGGAGGTTACTCTTCCGCTAATTGTCAGGTTCTCGGGGCAGTGGGAAACAGAAGTTGGGACATGGACAGCCGCTTGCAGGAGATCCGGGAGCGGCAGAAGTTACGGCGACAGCTCCTTGCGCAGCAGGTCCGCGGCCGAGGGAGGAATCGACAATGCGCGTGCGCGGTTCCCATGTCCTCCCCCTCCCCCTCTTCTCTGTCTTTGCCTGCCCACTGCGGTGCATACTTTCCTGGTCCCGCGACCCTGATCCCAGGGCCTACCTGCCTTTCTTGTTCTTAACTTCCGCAGTACCCCGAATATTCTCCATTCTGTGCCGCGGTCATTGTGTTGCTAAACCGAACGCCACGATTGATCTTCAGCAACCATTATGGAATGCGCAAGTGTCTGGCGCGTGGCTCAATGATGGGGATGCAAAGCTTTGGTCTTTGTAAATAAATTACCGTAGTTCACGCAAGGAAAAATGACTTGTTATCCCTTAAGTTTCTCTAAACTATTTAAATGGCCTTCTCTGTCTTGCCTTTCTTCTTGGCGCCTGCTTCTTGAGATTGTGGCTTCCTTGTGAGACAGATTCTTAGTGTTTTCTTTGGGATTATGTCTAAAGACTGCATTAGAAATAGCCTGAGTGTAAATTTTAGTTTGTGCATCTTGTGTGTTGCAGTCCGCTGTGCCAAGTCATCACCCACCGCTAATGTTTGAATTCTTACTCTGTATCAGTCACAGCAAACCCTTGAAATAGGTATCATTAACTTCACTTACCGAATAATGAAACAGAGACTAGAGAGGTTAAGTAATTTTTGCCCCGTGTCACTCACCGCTAGGCCAGAAAATTGAACCTAGGTTTGTTTCTCCAAAGCTTGTCTTCACTGCTTCTGGTGTGTAAGTTAACACTTGATTCGGAGAGTACACATGCAGAAAATGCAGATGTACCCTTCTACTTAAAGTCAGAGTTTGTGTTTCCCATCCTACCATTCATATCAGGAAAAGCGATGGAGGAAAAACTAAGAGGTTTTAATGAGGCATCTTACTGTTATTTCTCCGTAATGAATCGGTTTTAGTAAATGAAAATTTGAAACCTATACTCTTATGATCTGATGGAAAGGTTTATGGTATAGTGTTAAAAATGTGGGAATTTGGAATCAGATCTGTTCTGTCCCTCTGGTATTACGATCTGGGCCAAATCAGGTATCTTTTCAAGCTGCCTTTTTCCCACCTTCTTTTATCATGTTGTCTTCAAAATATTCAGTAGCTTTGTTACCACCGAGTAGGGTTCTTATTTTTTGGTTTCAAATTCTTAGACTCAAAATGCATTCATAATTACTATATACCAGGGGATCTAGTAGCCATTGGCAATTCCACTGTGAATAAAAAGTAGTCCTACCCAAAAGAGCTTGCACAGTGCATAAAGTGTAATAATGGGTGCTGTTTATTAAGTACCTTCAATGAATCAAGACTCTGCTAAGCTTTTTATATACATTATCTTCAGTCATACAAGTCAGATGCTTTTTGCATCTTATAGTTGCAGAAAATAGAGCTCAAAGAATTTAAGTTACATGCTGAAGACCACAAAGGTTTGTAAGGTTACAAGTTGCAGTTTTAGGTCTTTCCATGCCCTTTCCAGTACACTAGCTGCTCCCTAGTCTTCTAGTTGCTTAGGAGCCATTCCACTTAAGTAAGGATGTCTGATATAATCAGTGACAGACCTCCACTTTACCAACTAATTTCAACCTTTCTTTCAATTGCTTTTCTCTATATGAACAACACAGACTGATTTATTACTCTGCAGAAAGTGATTTGTGCAATTTATACTTTATGATTTTTAAAAAATTGTCCTCCTTCCTTTCTGATTTCTGTCCATCCACTGTAGCACAGCTCAGGTCAGAACTTTGTAATGAAAGCTGTCTTGATCTCTCTGGCTAAGGGTCTTCTTTCACCTGGCTTTCGTTGTCCTTACTGTTGAGTACACTACTTACGTTACTTACTGTTATACAGAATATGAACATCAGCAATTAACACCTGCTTTTTACTTAGCTGTAGCTTTATTCCAGAAAAATCGTATATGCTTTCAAATGATGCCAAATTGTTCTAATTATTCAAATAATATATTTAGTGCTTCCATAATGAAAAATCTGTGATTTACTTATCCCGTCATTCCACAATTTTTTTTTTTGGAGCATGAGAGGACAATTATATATATGAGCAGAATTTTGACTTAAAGCATTTCTATTGTAATACATTGTATTCTAATGTAGTAGGAAATCTAACTGGTTCATTCAAATATTGAGCATCTACTCTGAGGCGTTATGCAAACTGTTGAACATACAGATACAAAGAAGACAAGAGTTCATCTCCTTAAGGAGCTTACATGTCACTTGGGGAGAAGTAAACAAAAGTAAAGATAAAATAATTGAAGTGTAAAATAAAATAATTGGAAGTTGTGATAAAGACAAGCAGTATAAACAGGGAGTAAGCAAAAGTGAAACATAAAATAATTGAAAGTTGTGTTAAGTGCCATGATCCGAATAAGGAAATGAGATAAAAAGGAGAAAAGTGGAAGGAGGCTACCTATTCTATGTACTCCTTGAAGAAATCACTTGTACTCATCTCAGACCTGAAGAGAGTGGAGTCAGCCATGGGAAGGTTAGAAATCATTTTAACTATGGGAAGTAGATGTGTCTTCTAACTAATGAGAATAGGGTTCAGGAAGATTTTATGGAAGAGTTAAAATATCAGGAACGTTTGATATATTGGAAGAGATTTATCATTGGAGAAAACTTAGGGGAGTCATGAAGTAGGCAAACTAAAAAGGCAGTGGTAATTGTTTAAGATCAAGGGTAGGGACTTTTACCTCTGATATTTCAGTATATTTCCTTTCCTGAGCTAAAGGGACTTTTTTATTTTTTTTTAAAGATTTTATTTATTTATTTGACAGTGAGAGAGGGAGCACAAGCAAGGGGAGTATGAGAGGGAGAACCAGGCTTCCCGCCGGGCAGGGAGCCCAGTGCGGGGCTCGATCCCAGGACCCTGAGATCATGACCTGAGCCGAAGGCAGACGCTTAACCGCTGAGCCACCCAGGCGCCCCTAAAGGGACTATTTAATGCAGATTTCCTCATGTCCTTCATGTACTTCAAAATATACAATAGTTCCTCATGGCCTATAAATTGCATTCTGCAATTGTTCATTTGACTTTTAAAGATTTCCGTGAACTGATCCCACTCTGTGTAGCCAGCTTATCTCAACTAGTTATTTGTTGTATTTTGCAGAATTTCCCCAGCTGCCAAACAGAATTTGCATTACCATTTTTTAGGTATTATTAAAATTCAGTATTGTGCCTATAAATCATTGTATAAAGACTTTAATAAAACTGGGTAGATATTACAGCACAAGATAAATGAGGTATAATATATGAGCTGATGGATGCAGTGTTAATGCCTACCACCCTATTACACTATGTGTTAGCTGCTTTTTTTTGATGTTACTGCTACTACTACTAAATTGTTTTATTATTAAAAAGTAGAGGGTTGGCTAAAATTGTCTTAATTTCAAACATAACTGAAAGTATAAAATGCTCACTAGCTCTCATATTTGTTCCTAATTAACATGGTTTTGTTCCAAGGTATTTCCTGTTTTTCCTGCACAGTAATTAATCCATTTGCCTGCTGAGGTAGTTAGGGTTTTTGTTTTTGGTTTTTTGGTTGTTAGGGTTTTTGTTTTTGGTTTTTTGGTTTTTTTAATACCTGATATATTAAATATTGCTACAGAGGCTGGAAAGGCTATCCAATGCATTATGATCTGATGTTTGGTTTTTGTCTTTCCTCAGTTGGGAGCCGAAAGTGCCGACAGCATTGGTGCTGTGTTAAATAGCAAAGATGAGCAGAGAGAAATTGCTGAAACAAGAGAAACTTGCAGGTCAGTTGAATAATTTTTTTTTAATGACATGTTAATTTTGTGAAAGGGTTATTATTTATTTTTTTAAAGATTTTATTTATTTGAGAGAAAGGGAGAGAGAGAGAGAAAGAGAGGGCAAGAGGAGGGGGGGAGAGGGGAAGGAAAGGGACAAGCAGACTCCCCACCGAGCAGGGAGCCCGACATGGGGCTTGATCCCAAGACCCCAGATCATGACCTGTGCTGAAAGCAGATGCTTAACCGACTGAGACACCCAGGTGTCCCTGGTTATTTTTTTGATAAATAATCCTAGGTATAAAGTGTGTTGTTACAACAAGTGTCAAAATAACGATTTTGGAAATACTGGTTTTTCATATTCATGAATTATGAATACTTTCTGAATATAATAAGTTCTCGTTCATAAAGTAGTTAGAAAATGGAATGTTAGACTAAGAGCTTATATACCATAAATAAATAATTATATTTACAAACTCTTATAAAAGAAAACACTTTGCCCTAAAAGTGGTATTCATTTGGTGGTTCATAGAGCACTGCAGAATTTTTCAGTATTCTGGTTATTAATTTGAGTGTCAGTTTTGCTTAAGACAAATTAGAATGTTATATAATGTAGAAGTCTCTTTTTGCCATACATCCATTATAAAAGCTTATTTGGTTGCTTTCTCATAAAAGTAAAATACAGAATTACCTGTCAGGTTGTACGATTTTTTTTTTTTTTTTGATTTATAAACTGGATGAATAGATACTGTTGAATCAGAAAAAAATGTGCCTTGTTCTGTTTTTGTAAACTGTTATTATTAATAGCTGCCATTTATGCATCTTTCTTTTTTTTTTTTAATTTTTATTATGTTAGTCACCATACAGTACATCCCCAGATTCCGATGTAAAGTTCGATGCTTCATTAGTTGCGTGTAACACCCAGTGCACCATGCAACGTGCCCTCCTTACTACCCATCACCAGTCTATCCCAATCCCCCACCCCCCTCCCCTCTGAGGCCCTCAGTTTGTTTCTCAT
This sequence comes from Ailuropoda melanoleuca, assembly GCF_002007445.2. Taxonomy (NCBI): domain Eukaryota; kingdom Metazoa; phylum Chordata; class Mammalia; order Carnivora; family Ursidae; genus Ailuropoda; species Ailuropoda melanoleuca. The sequence goes on along the minus strand of NC_048228.1, from coordinate 14,560,868 downwards.
CGTCCATAGTCTCTCATGTTTCATTCCCCCTTCTGATTACCCCCCCTTTCTTTATCCCTTTCTTCCCCTACCGATCATCCTAGTTCTTATGTTCCATAGATGAGAGAAATCATATGATAATTGTCTTTCTCTGCTTGACTTATTTCACTTAGCATTATCTCCTCCAGTGCCGTCCATGTTGCAGCAAATGTTGAGAATTCGTTCTTTCTGATAGCTGAGTAATATTCCATTGTATATATGGACCACAACTTCTTAATCCAGTCATCTATTGAAGGGCATCTCGGTTCCTTCCCCGCTTTGGGTATTGTGGACAATGCCAAGCAGTAATTTTTTTTTTTTTTTAATGATTTTTTTATTATATTATGTTAATCACCATACAGTACATCCCCGGATTCCGATGTAAAGTTCGATGCTTCATTAGTTGCGTATAACACCCAGTGCACCATGCAATACGTGCCCTCCTTACTACCCATCACCAGTCTATCCCAATCCCCCACCCCCCTCCCCTCTGAGGCCCTCAGTTTGTTTCTCATCGTCCATAGTCTCTCATGTTTCATTCCCCCTTCTGATTACCCCCCCTTTCTTTATGCCTTTCTTCCCCTACCGATCATCCTAGTTCTTAGGTTCCATAGATGAGAGAAATCATATGATAATTGTCTTTCTCTGCTTGACTTATTTCACTTAGCATTATCTCCTCCAGTGCCGTCCATGTTGCAATTTATGCATCTTTCTATATCTGTGTGTGACACTTCAGTTTTAATTTTCAGGGCTTCCTATGATACGTCTGCTCCAAATGCAAAACGTAAGTATCAGGATGAAGGAGAGACAGATGAAGACAAAATGGAAGAATATAAGGCAAGTAGAGAACAGGACAATTTTCTGGTCAAGAAAAATATAAATTATTACAATAATAGATTCTTTTTCTAAAATTTATTTTTATTTTTTTTTTAAAGATTTTATTTATTTGTTTGAGAGAGAGCGTGCACAGAGGGAGAGTGTAGACTCCCCGCTAAGCAGAGAGCCTAACGTGGGGCTTAATCCCAGGACCCTGGGATCATGACCCGAGCTGAAGGCAGATGCTGAGCCGCCCAGGCGCTCCACAATAATAGATTCTTATCTAGGAAAGTAAATTGGATGAAAAGCTCAATTTTAAACTTTCTAAAATAATTGTCAGTAGCATAGGTATACAGGCACACCGTGGAGATACTGCAGGTTTGGTTCCAGACCACCACAATGAAGTGAATATAGCAATAAAGCAAGTCAGATGAAATTTTTGGTCTCCCAGTGCATATAAAAGTTATATCTACACGATTTTATAGTCTGTTAAATGTGCAATAACATTAATGTCTAATAAAACAAGATACATACATTAATTTAAAAATACTTTATTGCTGGGACGCCTGGGTGGCTCAGTTGGTTAAGCCGTCTGCCTTCAGCTCAGGTCATGATCCCAGGGTCCTGGGATCAAGCCCCACATTGGGCTCCCTGCTCAGTGGGGAGTCTGCTTCTCCCTCTGCCTGCAGCTCCTCTGCTTGTGCTCTGTCTCTCTCTGACAAATAAATAAATAAAATCTTTTAAAAATACTTTATTGCTAAAAAATGCTAGCCATGATTTGAGCTTTTTAGCAAGTTTTACTCTTTTTCTGCTGGTGGAGGGTCTTGCCTCAGTGTTGCTGCAGCGTCCACGTGAGCACTTGCCGCTTCATCTCACACTCTCATGTTATGGGGATGACTTCCTTCCTTAAACCTCATGAACTGACCTTTGTTAGCTTCAGACTTTTCTTCTGCAGCCTCCTCACCTCTCTCAGCCCTCATAGAACTGAAGAGAGTGAGGACCTTGCGCTGAATTAGGCTTTGGCTGGAGGGAATGTTGTGGCTAGTTTGATCTTCTTTTCAGACCAATAAGCTTTTTCCATATCAGAAATAAGGCTGTTTTACTTTCTTATCATCCATGTGTTTACTGAAGTAACATTTTTAATTTCCTTCAAGAACTTTTCCTTTGCATTTCTTTGCATAAACAATTTAGCTGTTTGGCACAAGGGGCCTAAGCTTTGGCCTGTCTCAGATTCCACATGCTTTCCTCATTAAGCTTAATAATTTTTTTTTAAGATTTTATTTATTTATTTGACAGAGATAGAGACAGCCAGCGAGAGAGGGAACACAAGCAGGGGGAGAGGAAGAAGCAGGCTCACAGCGGAGGAGCCTGATGTGGGGCTCGATCCCACAATGCCGGGATCACGCCCTGAGCCGAAGGCAGACGTCTAACCGCTGTGCCACCCAGGCGCCCCTAAGCTTAATAATTTTTAGCTTTTGATTAAAAGCGAGAAATGTGCGATTCTTCCTTTTACTTCAATACTTAGAGGACTTGTAGCGTTATTAATTGACCTAATTTCAATATTGTGTCTCAGAAAATAGGGAGGCCCAAGGAGAGGGAGAGAGATGAGAACCACCACTTGGTGGAACAATCAAAATACAACACTTATTGATAAAGTTCACATCTTGTATGGACACGGTTCAGCGTTCCCAGAACAATTACAATAGTAACGTCCGAGATCGCAGATCGCTGAACACTGTAACAAATATGGTAATGAAGAAGTTAGAAATTTTGCAAGAATTACCAAAATGTGACATAAAGACATGAAGTGAGCAAATGCTGTCAGAAAAATGGTGCTGGGGCGCCTGGGTGGCTTAGTCGTTAAGCGTCTGCCTTCGGCTCGGGGCGTGATGCCGGCATTATGGGATCGAGCCCCGCATCAGGCTCTTCCACTGTGAGCCTGCTTCTTCCTCTCCCACTCCCCCTGCTTGTGTTCCCTCTCTCACTGGCTGTCCCTCTGTCAAATAAATAAATAAAATCTTTAAAAAAAAAAAGAAAAATGGTGCTGATGGACTTGCTCAATGCAAGGTTGCTACAAACCTTCAATTTGTAAAACATGCAATATCTTCAGAGTGCAATAAGTTAAAGCACAATAAAATGAAGTAGTCCTGTAACCAATTCAATTAAGATCTTTATTTCAGTTTCCTCACTTTAATGTAAGACGTGATGGATATAAAGCATAATGCCTAGTAAGCACTGGACAATAATACTCTTAAATAAGACTAAGGAGGTAGGTGTATCAGAAACTTTGGATAATTGGATCACATTTTGAGTGGCTATAGTAATGTCTTTTTTGAGATATGTTATCCCATGTTTATTATGTAGGGTAGTACAGTTAAGATATTTTGAGAATCCATGGGCTAGACAACAATGTAAAACTGTTTCTGAAAGACCGAAGGAATAAACACAACTTCTAAACTTATAATTACAATATTTAGTTGAAAAGAAAGTATTATAGAGGAAAAACCTATCTCCATTTATTTCAAGTTAATTGTTGCACAACTATATTTAATAGAGAAGAGAATGCATAGTTTCAGTAAGTCTCTAGGAAGTTCAGTGATACAATGACCTAATCTCGTAAATGCTTTTTTGTGCATTGCATTTTGGTATATGCTAGTATGCAACTTAAATATTAGTGATTATTGTTATCATTTTACTTCATTTGCTTATTATATAAATATGTATATTTAACCATGTATATTTTCTGGTATTTTAACATTTTTGATCTATAAAAATAGAAGTTTCATATGGTTTTTAATAGAAATAAAATTGCCCCATTGGTGATTATATCTTTCATGATTTGAGCTAAATTCTAATATTTATAGTATGAGATAAATAATATTAGACAATACAGTCAATAAAATCAATAGTTATAGACAGGTATTTATTGATGAGAATGAAAATGAAAAGGAAATTTTTATTTATTGTAAAAATAACTAGATAATGATAAGAATGCAAACACTTCAGTATTTGACTTTAATGATAATTTGAAAAATTATGTCTTAGGGAAATGAAATATTTATATTGAATCTTAGTACTCAAGATATCATAAATACATAAAATATTCCTCCTATACATAAAATGTCTGTTTAATCTTCTTTTTCCAAGGATGAATTAGAAATGCAACAGGAAGAAGAGAATTTGCCTTATGAAGAAGAGATTTATAAAGATTCTAGTACTTTTCTTAAGGTGAATAAATTTTCATATCGTAACTCTACACATTTCAGCTCTATGCATGAAAAAATTTTAAATACTTATTATTTTCAATATTTTTTCAGTTACTAAGAAATCATTATTATAAAGTAAAAATCATTTAAAATTATTCTTGAAATAGTCTTCTGATACTTGGCTATTTAGGCTGAGATAATGCTATATCAATGTCTATAGCTACTAAAAAGTAATATTGTCATTTTAGTTGTATTTTCAAATATTACTAATTTTTTAAATCTATATATCAATTTTATTTTGTATGGCCTCATAATAAAAAATAAAGTACAGTCTTAGTATATCTGCCATTAGAGTAAATGCTCTGAATTTAATTTTGACTTTTTCTTTAGGGAACGCAGAGTTTAAATCCCCATAATGATTACTGCCAACATTTTGTAGACACTGGACATAGACCTCAAAATTTCATCAGGGATGTAGGTACGTTGGATTTGTTGGGGATATGCTGTTGCTAACTCTCGATTACATACATGTACTTTATCCGTTTTGTGGATAATTTCTAATAAAATTATTTTTCCTGGCTTGGCTTTTCTAATCCCAAAATTATTTTTCCTGGCTTCCTATTTCCATTTTCCATATTTCCAGTATACCCTCCTTTTCCTTCCAGCAGTGTTACCCCCTTCCTTCCTTCCTTCAGTTTGGTCCTTGCATTTTTATTTTACCTTTAATCATTCCCTCTTTGATGCTTTTCCTTTCATTTGTAGGCCTAATTTTCTCACCTATATTACTTTTTTCCTTCTCTCTAAAGAATTTAACGTTTCTTACAAGGCGGGTCTGTTGGCAACAAATGCCCTCAATTTTTATTTTTCTAAGAAAGTCTTTATTTCTCTTTTACTTTTGAAGAATAATTTCACGGAGTATAGAATTCTTGGCTGGTATTTTATTTCTTTCAACAGTTTAAATATTTCACTCCAAACTTTTCTTGCTTGCATGTTTCTGAGAAATTGGATATAATTTTTATCTTTATTCTTCTGTAGACGTGGAGTTTTTTCCCCTCTGGTTTCTTTAGGATTTTTTCTTTATCTTTAATGTTCTGTAGTTTGAAAATGATGGCCTTAGGTTTGGCGTTTTTTTGGCACTATACTGTTTGATGTTTTCTGAGCTTCCGGGATCTGGTTTGTTGTCTGACATTAATTTGGAGAAATTCTCAGTACTTATTATTTGAAATATTTCTTCTGTTCCTCTCTCTCGTTCTTCTGGTATTTCCATTACACACATTACATCTTTTGTGGTTGTCCCATGGTTCTTGAATTGTCTAGCTTTTGTTTTGTTTTTTGTTTTTTCAGATTTTGTTCTCTTTGCTTCTCAGTTTTTGAGGTTGCTATTACGATATCCTCAAGCTCAGAGGTTCTCCCCTCAGCCCCTGTCCAGTCTACTAAGAAGTCCCTCAAATGTATTACCCCTGCATTTTTAAAAACAGCTTTATTGAGATAGTTCATGTACCATATAATTCACCCTTTTAAAGGATATATTTTTTTTAGTAAATCCCATCTGTGCAATCATTACCACAATCTAATTTTCATCTCCCCTAAAGAAACTCAGTACTCATTAGTAGTCAGTTCCCATTGCCTTCTCGTCAGTTCCCATTGCCTTCTCTTCATCTGTCCCCTAGCCTTGAGTAACTGTTAACTGATTTTCTATCTCTAAATGTCTATTCTAGACATTTCATGTAAATGGAATTGTACAATGTGTGGTATTTTGTGACTGGCTTCTTTCACTTGGCACGATGTTTTCAAGGGTCGTTGATACTGTGGCACAAGCCAGTTCTTCATTTATTTTGACTGCGAAATAATATTCCATTGTATGTTGTATACCACATTTTGTTTATCCATTCATTTGGGTTGTTTCCACTTTTTGGCTGTTATAAACAATGCTTCATGAATATTCATGTAAAATTCTTGTGTGAACATATGCTTTCATTTCTCCTAGGCATATATCTAAGAGAGGAATTGTTGGGTCATGTGTTAATTCTGTTTAACTTTTGGAGGAACTGCACAATTGTTTTTCAAAGCAGCTGTACCATTTTACATTTCTCCCAACAATGTATGAGGGTTCCAGTTTCTTCCTATGCTTGACATTTACTATTACCTGTCTTTTTAATTACAGTCATCCTAGTGAGTATGAAGTGATAATTTCGCTGTGATTTTGACTTGCATTTTCCTAGTGATTAATGATATTAGGCATCTTTTCATATGTTTGTTAGCTGTTTAAATACTTACTTTGGAGAAGTATCCAAACTCTGCCTATTTTTTAAGTGGTTATTTGCCTTTTTATTATTACATTATAAGAGTTTATATTCTCAGTCCAGGTCTCTTTTCAGACATATCATTTGGAAGTATTTTCTCCCATTCTGTGGGTTGTCTTTTTAGTTTCTTGATGGTATCATTTGCAACACAAAAAAATTTTAATTTTGATGTCATCTGATTCATTTTTTTCTGTGTTGCTTGCAAGCAATATTATTGAAGTAGAAACTGATTTTGGTGTTTTCATGAGCAAAATTTAGCTGTAGCATAAAAAGTTGTGATAATGCTAAGTGAAATAAGCCAGTCACGGAACAAATACGTAAATACTTAGGTACCTAAAATAGTATCTGTAATATGATAAATACTTACACTTTTATGAAGTACCTAAAATAGTCCAAACTCCTGGAAGCAGAGAACAGCGGTTTTCAGGGGCTGGAGGAAGGGGAAAATAGGAGGTTGTTACTGAATTGATACAAAGTTTCAGTCATGCAAGATGAATTCGTTCTAGAGATCTCTATAGCATAGTGCTTATAGTCAGCAATGCTGTTGACTGTAGTCAATAAAACTTTAAAAATATGTTAAAGGTAGGGGCGCCTGGGTGGCACAGCGGTTGAACGTCTGCCTTCGGCTCAGGGCGTGATCCCGGCGTTATGGGATCGAGCCCCACCAGGCTCTCCCTCTATGAGCCTGCTTCTTCCTCTCCCACTCTCCTTGCTTGTGTTCCCTCTCTCGCTAGCTGTCTCTATCTCTGTCAAATAAATAAATAAAATCTTTAAAAAAAAAAAAAATATGTTAAAGGTAGATCTCATCTTAAGCACTCTTATCACATATGCACGTGCGTGCGCGCGCACACACACACACACACACACCCAGAAGAACACAAGAAAACTTTTAGAGGTGATGGATATGTCTGTTGCCTTGGTTGTGATGATTTCACAGGTGTATGTATATGTCCAAATTCATCAAATTGTATACATTAAATATGTGTATTTTTTATATATCAGTTATACTTCAGTAAAGGGTGTTTTTTTATGATAGTTGTATGACTGAATTTCAGTATCCACCTTCCTGCTTTTAAGATACTTATTTCCCCACAGCAAAGATAAAGTACTTAGGAAGCTAATATGGATTGAGAAAAACTTGCACCTTGTGTTTTATAGAAGAGTGAGAACCAATTCTACTGTGATTTAAAACCTGACTATAATAAAATCTTTAAACTTGTTTTATTTGCAGTTTGTTTTGTAAGCACTGATTAAAGAGGCTTTACAGAATCTTTCACTTTTACTCTTCGATATTAAAGTTATTAATATCTGTACTTTCGGTTTTTAAATTAAGATGCTTACATGATTTATATTGTTAGGAATATGTTTCTGGGGGGGGACCAAATAAAAACTTTTAGGAATCTTTGATATTCAAAGACCTACTCATCCCTATAGCTGTTTAAACAAGCATTATGCTGCTTTACTTAAAATCTCTTCTGAGCTCAAAGATCCAAAATATTTTTGAGGACACTGGAACAGTGAGCCTCCTGTTTTTAAGTATCCTTGTAGCACTTGTCCATGTTTTTTAAGATCTTAAGCCTGAATATATATTGTGGACTTGGTTGATAATGACCTGGAGATGTGAAATCTTTAAGATTATAGATATTGATATATAAGAAATACTTGTGGAAAAAACAACTTGTCTTGGAGGTGAGAGGTAGTCTACTCTTAGGGACTCATTATCTTCTTTACTAGATTTGTTCCAGGATTGTGTTCATGAGCCATAGCTAATTAATTAAAGATCATCAGCAGTATTTCTCTCACCTCTCAGTATTCTTTCTTTCTTTACGTAATCATAAGAAAATACTCATTTTCTCTGATTTTGATAACTATTTAAGAAGCTCAGTACAGACCTTAATAATCACTAGATTCTTAAGGAGAAAGAATTCTTTTAGTTAATCGAAAGGGGGAAGAACATGGTAGAAGAAGGCAGTTTTCTTTTCCTTCCCTGAATGAACAGAATGGCTTCACTTAATGCTGTGAGCAGATTTAACTTAAGTATGAGAGATTAAATGGTTTATTGATTTGGGCTTTAGAACATCTGGGTTTTTGCCTGCATGTGGGATTAGGGTCATTAGATGTGAAATACATATATGAAATATTTAAAAAATACTCAAAATTAACTTTTTTAAAAGGACATGAGAATAATAAAGTAGGGATTGTGTATTGTTTAGTTTTCCTAAGAGGGCTCATAACCTTTGAATTCACTGGTATTAACTTCAGCTGTATTGAAATTTAGTATTTACTATTTTTTGTCATCAGGTTTGGCTGACAGATTTGAAGAATACCCTAAACTGAGGGAGCTCATCAGGCTGAAGGATGAGTTAATAGCTAAATCTAACACTCCTCCTATGTAAGTCTGTTTTTTCAGTCACTTTTTATTCCAACTCAGGCTTAAAATAGCAGTCTTTTATCCTATTGCCTTTCTGTTTGAAAAAAAATTCAGCACCTATACAATGTTAACAGACTGTTTTCTTCTGTATGGTAAAATAGATTCGCTTGACATTCCAGTGCTCAGTGCACTAGTAGGTTCTCATTTTATTTTATTTTTTTCAGTTTTCTAGGTATATTTTTTCAGTTTCTAGATAATTTCCTTAAAGTGTCTTTAAATGTTTTTTTCTTAGAAAAATCATTCATGTTTTTGTATTCTTGAGTTTCTTAAAATGTTTTTAAATGACTTTTCCTCTCAAAAAGCAGTTTATTTATTGAAGGAAGTTTAGAAAACTTAGATGAAGGAAAAGAAGAAAATAAAAATTAATTATAACTCAGCATTCAGGGATACTATTCTTAACATATTGGATTATGAAAATTCATTAACCTTTGCTAAACAGAATAATGTTTTCCTCAAAAATGTGTAAAAAGTCTTTGAAATTGGAAAATCTACTTAATTCACATTTAGCTTACTTAGAACATTTTATACATTTAACAGTTTGTTAAAATGTATACTGTTAGTCATTAGAACCACCACAAAGAAGTCCAAGTGTGTGGAGAAAAATATCAGATTCTAATATTATTCCAATTAAAAAAAAACTCAAAGTATTTTATACTTAAATTACTTTCATACTATGTGTAAAAAACCTTTCAGTAAAGGCTAGTCGTAATTTATACTAGGTAGCCAGAAAAGGCTACTAATATAAACAATTTTATTAACAAATCGATAAAATTATATCCATCTTTAGAAACAGTTTTTTAGAGGGAGGATTTTAAAGCTAACATAGTTTTTCTGACTTAACAATTAAAAAAAATAATGAGGCAGGCTATGAAATTCAGATGATGATGAAATGGGGCTCAGAGACTTACATACTAGTATGGATTTTCAATTTAAAAATGAGAGAAGTACATTCTTGACGTACATGGGGAAAATATGATTTTAGTTTGTAGTGTGATTATATCCATCTTCTAGAGAAGAGTGTTGGAAGATGGTTTACTGTCTATACTGAAGAAAGATACTCCTGCATAAAAAAGTATTCAGTAATTAGTTTATGATTACTTTGTAAACAGTGTTTAGTAATATTTAAGAAATTCCTTTCATTATCATCTGTAAGGTATTTGAAAATCTCTTAGTCATTTTTTATGCCTTAATCAAATAGGTACTTACAAGCAGATATAGAAGCCTTTGACATCAGAGAACTGACACCTAAATTTGATGTGATTCTTCTGGAACCCCCTTTAGAAGAATATTACAGAGAAACTGGCATCACTGCTAATGAAAAATGCTGGACTTGGGATGATGTATGATGAAACTTTCTACATTGTAATTATTTATTTTTCAAATGAATATTTGATGAGAAGATTATAAATATTCCTATCTTTTTAGGAATCAGAAATATATAGTATATAATGTGGTGGAAGAGCCAAGGTACATTGACAGATATTACACTATCTTTGGTCTGATTCTTCTTTTTGGGGCAGAAGTTGAGCAGGTAGTGAATAAATAGTCCGTAGAAGACTCATAGTTTCAGTCTTAGAGTCCTTGGATATATAGCTAGAAAAGTCTAAAGCCAGAATGATTGATAACTCTTTCTGCATTTGCTTAGTTTTAGTAAACATTAGAGTATAATACATTTATATATATATATAAAACATGGTTTCTTCTTTTCAAGGAACTTACAGTAAAATGGATAAAAAAGATACATAATTTCAGTATAATTGTGATAAAATTACATTTTCCTAAATAAAGTTAGGCAAGTTGATAACTTCAGTCAGTTACATAAAGTTACCTGTTTTTACTGATCAATAACAAAAATAACAAATACTTACCGAGTACCACTCTGTGCTAGGCAATGTGGTAGTACGGGAGATTCAAAGATGACTAAGACCTCGTACTTGAACTTAAGGAGCATGTAGTTTAATGGGATAAATATTGACCTAAACAGATAATTGCATTATTATTTTGTTCTGTAATAGAGGACTGACTGTATAAGATGATCTGAGAAAACCTGACCAAGCCTTGGAGGATGGGGTACATGAACAAAGAGGGGGTGACACATTAACAGTATAAACAGACTAGTTGGAATTGGCAGATAAAGAAAGGGATGGTGATTCCAAATGGAAAGAACAGTAAGAGCAGAAGGGCTGGAGGCAAAGAATATCTGGTTTGTACGTTGATGTTAGAACACAGTTTGGGCCTTTTTTGAGATGATGTCTTCTTAGAAGCTTACATTTTTATCCTGAAGACATTAAGGAGTCTTTGAAGAGCTTTAACCAGTTTAGTTAAATGTTCAGATTAGTGTGTGGAGGACGGAGGAATTTTTCCAGAGGAAAAGTCTGGAAAAGGGAGAGCCGTTAGAAGACTTGGAGTAGCCTAGTTAGGAGATGAAGGGACCTTGTATTGCGGTGATGGTTAGTAAGAACAGAAAGGTGATAAATTCAGTAATGTTTAGTAGATACTGTGGTGAGATCTAGTGATTGGAATGAGAGGGGAGAGTTAAGGATGACTCAAAGGTGTGAGTCTTGGCATAAGTGGGTTGAGTTTTCACCAGTTGAGGAAGAGTGAACTTAAGAAGAGCTGGATTGGAGGGATTAGATCATATTGAACATGTTGATTTTAAGGTGCATGTGAGACATCCGTGTGGAGGTTGTAATAGGAATATATCATTCAAAGAACAGATCTGTTTCTCAAAATACAGATTTAGAAGATTAGCACATCAAGCCCATGAGAATAGTTGTATTTGTCCTGAGATAGTGTCTTAATTACGATAACATGTGGATTGACAGTAAAGCCTCAGGAAACTTATACATTTAAGAGGCACATATAAAAGAGAGGTCAAAAGAATGGGTCAGAGATGAATAAGGAAAACCAAGAGTATAAATGTCATAAGGGCCAAGGGAATAGGGTGTATCAAGAAGAGAGTAGGCAGGAGTGTTGAGCACAGAAGGGAGGTCAGGAAAGAAAAGGACTGACACTGTAAGACTGGTGTTTCACAGGATACTGTGCTGAATCCTTGCATGTCCTCTTCTGAGTTAATGATAGTTACTCTAATTAATATTATTTAATCTTTAAGATACACCTCCAGTTTTTCCTCCTTGGAGCTTTTCCTTTTGTCTTCAATCCCTCTGACATTTTTTATTTACATTTTTATGGATCTTATCACTTTGAAAAAGTTTTTCCCATCCTCTGATGATAAATGTAATTTGTGCTTATTGTTGAGATTCAGAAAGCTAACAGTAAATAGTATTCTAAAGACAAAAGGTATAATACTCTTGATATTTATTGCTGGGAAGTTTTCTGGATAGGTTGCACAAATTTATGTTCCTTCCAGTAGTGTTTAAGAAATATGTTTAGCCATATCTTCATCAAAATTGACTAATAATATAAAAACAATCTTTGTGACTTTAGTAAAAAAAAAAAAAAAGAATATTGAAAAAATAAATCTCATGTCTTTGATTAGTGTAGTTGATCCTTGAACAATGTGGATTTGAACTGCACGATTTCACTTCTGTGTGTATTTTTTACGGAACAGTAGTCTAAAGGTATTTTCTCCTATGATTTTCTTAGTAACATTTTCTTTAGCTTACTTTAAGTATAGAGTATAAAATACATATAACACACAAAATATGTGTTAATTGACTGTTTATGTTATCAGTAAGGCTTCCAGTCAACAATAGGTTATAAGTAGTTAAGTTTTGGGGAGTCAGAAGTTAAACTCGCATTTTTCTCTGGGGGGTATGGGTTGGTACCATTAGCCCCTGCATTGTTCATGAGTCAACTGTAATTAGGCTGAACTTCTTTTTTCTCTGGCCAGTCTGTAAGGTTTGCTCAGGGAAGGCACAAGAGCTTCAATTATATGTGACAGACTAACAGAGTTTTTGAAATAAAGGAACTTCATTTTATATGCATATTCTTGATTTCAGTTTAATTTCACTGAACAGCTCCGGCTGGCATATTGAAATGTTTTATCTGACCCTAAAGCCCTAAGTTCTTAACCTATAGTGATAATATCCTAAAGAAAGTGCCAGTAGTCATTACATAAGATGTAAATAAGAAAAGTACTTGGATTTCACAGGTATTCTCTTTTCACATTAAGGAGTCATTAGTGGTCCATATGTTTTGGTAAAGGATATAAGCACTTATTTAAAATACCAACAGTTAGCATTTAGAATTGCAGTGTCAAGAGAGCAGTATGCTTAATGTTCTTCACTAATACGTGTCATCACTTATTTTTAGCAATTTCATGTATAAACGTGGGAATATGTGTGTTACATATATACTTACTCATATTCCCATGAGAATATTAGATGAGCGATTTCAAGATTTAAAAAAAGGCAGAGTATAAAACTCAGTAGGTTTATAGATATTGTAACTTATTTCCATTATTACTGTCAAATGTTTTTTTATTTCAATTGTTACTAAATATTTAGAGTAAGTTACTAAATGGTTACTAAAGTTAATATTTTTTAAATAAATGAAACATAGATATTTGCTTAAATTATGGTCTCTGAAACAATTGTGGCAGAAAACTAGAAGAAAAAGAATATTGTATAAAGTGGTTGGTTTTACAGTTTTTTATGTAACTGTGGAAATTTACAGATTTAATTATTGAACAACTTTTTTTTTTATGTGATACACAAGGGAAACATACACATACAAGGGAACACATGCAAGGGAACAACACATTCAAGGGAAACAAAATTATATATTATCTTTTTTTTTTTTTTTTTTTAGTTTCAAGTTTTTATTTAAATTCCAGTTAGTTAACATATAGTGTAAAATTAGTTTCTGGTGTAGAATTTAGTGATTCATCACTTACATACTACAACACCCAGTGCTCATCACAAGTGCTCTCCTTAATACCCATCACCTTTTAGCCCATCCTCCACCCACATCCCTCCATCAACCCTCAGTTTGTTCTTTCATCTGTTTCCTAAATTCCACATATGAGTAAAACCATATGTTGTCTTTCTCTGACTTACTTTGCTTAGCATAATACTCTCTAGCTCCATCCATATCATTGCAAATGGGAAGATTTCATTCCTTTTTATGGCTGAGTAGTATTTGATTGTAAATATATATCACATCTTTATTCATTAGTTGGTGGACATTTGGGCTCTTTCCATAGTTCGGCTGTTGCTGATAATGCTGCTGTAAACGTCGGAGTGCATGTGCCCCTTCAAACCAGCATTTTTGTATCCTTTGGGTAAATACTCAGTAGTGCAATTGCTGGATTGTAGGGTAGTTCTGCTTTTAACTTTTTTAGGAACCTCCGTGCTGTTTTCCAGAGTGGCTGCACCAGTTTGCATTCCCACCAACAGTGAATGAAGGTTCCGCTTTGTCCGCATCCTCTCCTGTTTTTTCTTGTGTTGTTAATTCTAGTTATTCTGACTGGTATGAGGTGATAACCTCATTGTAGTTTTGATTTGTATTTCCTTGATGATGAGTGATGTTTAGCATCTCTTCATGTGGCTGTTGGCCATCTGTATGTCCCTTGGAAAAAGTAGACTGTATTTTTTTTTTTGGCATTTCAGACTTAAAAGTGGTCATTATAATGAAATGTGCATATTGACTTATTTCCTATAGAACTTCTGTAGATACTGGAAACCAAATCTTCCCCAAACATTTGTTATATTTCATTTTAATTTTGCCCCTAATTTTGGGGTAATTTAACAGCTTCCTATTTCAGTTTCTTTTTCTGTAAATCATAAAGGGTTGCTTTCAGCCACATCTTATAAAATTCCATTATTCTATGAATATGGTCCCCTATAACCTTCTTCTGTGTAAAATCAAGTCTCTGTGTATGTGTGTGCATATGTGTTTGTTTTCTTAATATAGAATAAGTAAACAGAATAAGTTGTAAGGATAAAATTTATTTTCTAATGAAAATTAGTACATTTAAAGAACACATCTACTGAAAGTCCTGATAAATCTCAGTGGCTGTTCTTTTGGATTTAGGATGATTGGGAAACAAAATACTTTTATGCAGTATTGTTTTGTTTTCCTACAGATTATGAAGTTAGAAATTGATGAGATTGCAGCACCTCGATCATTTATCTTTCTCTGGTGTGGTTCTGGGGAGGGATTGGACCTTGGAAGAGTGGTAAGATGGTTTTTTTAAATTGGATTTTTAAATTCATAAGAAAAAATATAAAAAGTTTGAAGAGAGATGTTGTTTTGTCCTTTATTTCCTGAACAGTTGCTAAAATAGAGGGAAAAAATACGTTCAGAAAAGAATGCGTGAGAGGCAGTACTCTTTAGTTAACCAGCGCTAGGGTTCAATAGGTCAAAATATGATATGTTGCAACTTCAGGAAGAGAACAGTTTAGACATTTGAAACTGCAGCTCAAAAACAGGCTGCTTAGTGTCATTTACTGCTCATGAGTAGCTAAAAAGTACTCTTCTGAATAATAATAACTGCTGAATTCCAAATAGAAACCAAAACAAATTGGAAAAATAACACAGCATCTGGAACACATGGTTTGAATGATTGAATGAGAGTGAGAAAGAAGTTACCTAACACCTGTATTTATTTTGAGCATCTTGTATTTCCTGTATTTCAGAACTTTATTTTTTATTGCACTATTTTGGATTTCTAAATGGAAACAATAACAAATGCTTTTTTAGCCAAGAATCACAGGAGCATGTGGCTATTAGAGGGCTTCATTCAGTTTTGGTCTCAGTTCTGCTGTCTAGCAGTGAAACTTTGGCCCCAAATTTAATACTGTCCTGTCTAGCTTCCCTGGCAGTCTTCCCACATGGGCTTTTGTTAAATTGATTGGGGCACAAGGGTCTCTCCATATTAGACCCTTGTGATGTATAATGAATATCCAGTGCAAAACAGATAATTGGTGACAGGAACAGATACTTATCTTGATTTTTGAGATTTTAAAATAAAAATCCAAGTTCACTTTGAGGTGTTTCTCACTCTACACAGTAAGAGCATTCCTGAAATGAACAGTACCAACAACATTGTACTGGGGGGAAGGACATATCTTACGTTTTTATTCCCACCAGCTAGTCAGCAGCTACATTGGGTAGTAGGCCCTCAGTATGCCACTCTAAGCAATATATTAGCAAGTATTTGTTACATGTTCTTGTATAACAGATTCTAGGACACGAAGGGTCAGATCTCTATTTTCTAGATTGTATAAAGATGAAAGTACAGTTTTATCCAGTAATGAGATATACATAACAATTTTAAGGCTTTGAATTTTTTGAAGTTGTTAATATTAAATATATAAAAATAACTTAAGACTCTCAGTTGAAAAGAAGCTATCAATTAGAATACTGTCAGTAGTTTTTAGCTTTGTCAGAGAATAGGAAATTGAGGGCTAGGAATCAAATTATCTGTTGAATTTTATGATTAAAGAGAAACTGAGTATTTTATGATTTAAAACCCACTTTCTGTTGATGACAGCGAGGTGTAGTATTAAAGAATTGGAGTATAACTGTAATTCTGTGTTTCGATATTTAACATTATAGGTGATGTTAATATCCAAAATGTATCTATGCATTCTGTATAATGGCTGTATATTTAAAGACTGGTATTTCTTTTTTTCTATTTCTGAACTAAAAATTACCATAAGATCTTGGAATTCAGTGTCTCAAACCTCTAGGAAATTTTTTAATGCTGCTCTGTTATTTTAAGTATTGTTTACTTCTTTAAGGATTTCTTTTTTTAATTCTTTCATTTCTAGTGTTTACGCAAGTGGGGTTACAGAAGATGTGAAGATATTTGTTGGATTAAAACCAATAAAAACAATCCTGGAAAGACTAAGACTTTAGATCCAAAGGCTGTCTTCCAGAGAACAAAGGTATTGCCTTTACTGTTTTGTTTTATTTTCATTATTTTCACTCAAGCTTTTCCAAATGACTGTATACTGTTTAATTTTGGTAGAAATGTTCTTTCTTACAAATGGCATTGAACATTATAGTAGTACATCCAGTTTAATTTTAAAATATTTTAATCACCATGTTAGATCAACCTTCACTGTGTTGGAGAAGGTAATATGTATTCTTGTGTGTCCTAAATTGCTGTAATTCTAAGTCAGTATGGACTTTTGGTACCTCTGACCCCTCCAGATTTTTTCCTATCTCTGGGCCCAGAAAAAAGAGATGGCAACAAGACTCTCACAGCTGGCTGGCTTGGAGGCATATTATTTCCTTCTCTTTTTCCTACATAAGAATCCTAAGAACCTACACAAGAACCCCTGAGAACCTCTGCTCCATACAACTGCCCTGTTACTATCAGGCTTTAAAAGTCTGTCCTCCAGTCTTTCAGTCTTTAGGGAGAAACTGGTGGGAGAGTCTTTCTTCTTAAGGTTTTTTTGACTGGAAAATTCTTTTGAAGGGAACCTAAGTTACCCTGGCCATGGTTCATGGAGTCAAGTGAGAGATTAAATTTATTTAACCCATACTTCTGCCATTTGGATTAAATAGGGAAGGTCAAAAAAACAAACAAGAAAATTCTTTGATTTTCTCATGTTGAGTAATTAGAAGTCTGTGTATATGGATAAAGTCCTCTCTCCATATAAAAAGGCTTATATCTTGTATATCGTTTTGATCTTAGATGATATATGAGGCCCAGTATAACATCATTTTAAGATTCCAAGGTCAAGTGCCATGCTTCCATAACTGGTGAGAACAAGTTATTATCTAGTGTTGCAGAGGAAAAGACTCTGTGCTCATTGACGCAATTCTAAAACATCATGGCCCCAAATTTAATATTGTCCTGTCTAGCTTCCCTGGCAGTCTTCCCACATCCAGAGATCTAGGTTTTCCTATTGTATTTTTGCCCATAGAACTATTTCCCAAATACTTGGAGAAATGAAGTTTGTTTTGGAATTGGGGACATCAGAATGTAAAACATTAGGAAATATGACTACTGATGAAGAGATTAATCGCTCTGCTCTGTTATTAGGAACACTGCCTTATGGGGATCAAAGGAACTGTTAAGCGTAGCACAGATGGGGACTTCATTCATGCTAATGTTGACATTGACTTGATTATCACGGAAGAACCTGAAATTGGCAATATAGAAAAGCCTGTAGAAATTTTTCATATAATTGAACATTTTTGCCTTGGTAGAAGACGCCTTCATCTGTTTGGAAGAGATAGTACAATTCGACCAGGTAGGACCTCAGAAAATCTTTTAAAAACTTGATGGCCCCTGGGGATATAGGTGTCAAGAAATAGTACACACGGCTGTGTAAAATAAAATGCTTATGAGATGTTTGATTCCTCTTGCTGTACTTCAGATATGCCAGGCTCATTCTTTTCTCTTCATGGTCCTCTCCTTTCATTCAAATACCTGCCAGATCTTTTCTCACAACTCTGTCTAAACTGGCCATTCTACTGCCCTCCTTCCCCCTTCCAGCACTCTCTTTCCCCTTACTCTGTTTTCTTTTTCTTCATAACACTTATCATTAGATGAATTGCAGGTTCATTTGGGCATATGTTTTAGTCAGTTTCTCCAGCATGGAGTCTCATGAAAGGCAAAGATTGTCTTATTCACTTCTTTCTACCCAGCATTCAGATCATTCAGTAAATAACGCATTGAAGAAATGCATAAGTGAATGGTTAAATAATCCTGCAGACAATAACCATACATTTGTGAAATACAAATCTTGGCTGTATTAGAAACTAAAATACCTAGCTTGTTTGCTTACATTTATAATGGTGTTGTCTTTTCAAAATTTTAACTTTTTATGAAATCAATACAATATGAATTTATACTTTGAAAAAAAATGAGTAGAAAATAATTAGACTGTTATGGACAAAGATTTTTTCTTAGAGGGCACAGCTTTTATGTACAGAGTGTCATTGAAATATAAGTATATTCTGTTTCTTTTATTGCTTTCTCAGAAAATGTAAAAGTAGCATTGCTTTATTCATGATACATAAAATCAGTCTCTGCCTTAGCATGTTAGAAATCCAGTTCAACAGTGAAAAGAGCCAGAATCTTGTTTTCAACAGCCTACATTTTATAAAAAGTAAAAAAAAATTAAAGAATTTATAATAGAATAATTGGCCATAAAAGTACCTAAGAATTTAGAAGAAACTCTGATTTTCATTCTAAAAAAAGTAATCCTTAAAGTTGCCTTAATTTGTCTGTATAACATAATCCATCCCTCATCTCTCTCTCTGCCCATCAGCTATTTCTGTGTGCTTTGACGAGCACAGAAACTTGAAAATATTTCAGTTGTAGAAACTCATGGTCTCAAATTTCATGAAATTATGTAAGATAATAAAGAGAAAAGTAAATAATTGAAAAATCAGTCTTTATTAGGATTTACAGTTAATCTGTAGTTTTTCCCATTCCAGATACAACTTAAACAGAAATCATCCTTATTATAAGCTAAGTTGTCTAGCAGTGTAGCTGACAAAATTACCTTTGTACCGACAGAGGCAAAACATGTAATAGAAATCCTGAGAAATTATTTTTATTTCACTTAAGATAAAGATTTGAATTGGATGTTGAAGGATGTAATTTTCAACAAGTTGAAAGGATAGAATGGGCACAGAGGTGGAATTTTGTGTTTGGTTTTTTTGTTTGTTTATTTTTTGTTTTTTTACATTATGATTTTTTTTATTTTTTTTTATTTTCAGAGGTGGAGATTTGCATGCAGACAATTATAGTGATTCATTTTTTTTATTCAAATGAAGTTGTCATGAAAAACATTAATGAAAAATATGATTGGAAAGTTAGTTCAAGTTTCATCTTAAAAGACATTAGATACTATATATGAATCTGTGCCTTGTGGAGAGCCCTAGAAGGTTAGGCATAGAAGTAACATATTTTAAAGTTTGTTTTAGGTTTTCCACTTTCAGAGGAAGGAGAGTCTGGGAGAGCATTACAGTATATATGTGTGTGTCTGTGACATGTGTTGGGGGCTGGCCTAGCAGAAAAATAAAGGCTCATGTTTGAGGGTGACAGTAGATGTGGAAAAATGGAAATGAATAGGAGCAACGTGGTGGTTGAATTTCTAGCATCTGTCAGCTGGGTTAATGTAGTGGCTGAGAAGAGTAGAGGCAAAAGTTGATTCTAGGATTTAATCAGAAAACAATGGTATCGGGGCGCCTGGGTGGCGCAGTCGTTAAGCGTCTGCCTATGGCTCAGGGCGTGATCCCAGCGTTCTGGGTTCGAGCCCGCATCAGGCTCATCAGCTGGTAGCCTGCTTCTTCCTCTCCCACTCCCCCTGCTTGTGTTCCCTCTCTCGCTGGCTGTCTCTCTCTCTGTCAAATAAATAAATAAAATCTTAAAAAAAAAAAAAGCAAAGAAAAGAAAACAATGGTACCATTTCCACAAGTAGGAAGGTTAATAAAATTTATTAAATTTTCACTGAGCCCAAGCTCAATGTAGTGTGTAATTTTTTTGTAAGTGCTACTCTCACAGAATGTGAAACATGGATGGAGACAATGAGGAAGATAATTTACAAAAGTTAACATCATGCAGGTGAAATAAGATACATACATATGAAATCTATATAACCATGATTAAATGCCATGTGTTCTGTAAAAAAGATAAATATTGGGTGAGTGATAGGGGCATCTTTATTTTTTTTTATTTCTATTTTTTTTTGATAGGGGCATCTTTAAAAATGCATTAGAGATTTGAAGTAGCTCCTAAAGGATCAGTAAGAGAAATGGGGGGGGGAAAGATAATCTTTCTTTCCCTCTATTTCAGGCTGGCTTACAGTTGGACCAACTCTTACAAATAGCAACTATAATGCAGAAACATACGCATCCTACTTTAGTGCCCCTAATTCCTACTTGACTGGATGTACAGAAGAGATTGAGAGACTTCGACCAAAATCACCTCCTCCCAAATCTAAGTCTGATCGGGGAGGTGGAGCTCCCAGGGGTGGAGGAAGAGGCGGAACTTCTGCTGGCCGTGGACGAGAAAGGAATCGATCGAACTTCCGAGGCGAAAGAGGTGGTTTTAGAGGGGGCCGTGGAGGAGCACACAGAGGCGGCTTTCCACCTCGGTAACTTTTTAAGACGCTGATTTGTTAATGCCCCTATACCTTCTTCACTGTAGTTTGAATTCCAGTTGGGAGACTTTGTTTAGTACTCAGTTCCGGCTTGCACTTTGCTTTAACTTCTCTAACTTCTCTAAGCTGCAGGAATATTTTAGCCAATCTCCCTCGAAGTTGTTACACATATTGTGTAGTTTTAATCCAGGAAAAACAGATCGTCCTGCCTCTGGGCATGTGCATGTAACTTAACAATGAAACAAATACCTTCCTTTCAGAGACTAATGTGTTCTGATAGATTCCAACTAATTACAAAGGCTTTTGCTTTTTAGAAATAATTTAAGTGAACAGTAAAAAAGACCCAATCTGTAGTGTCATACTAGTGCCAAGAGCAGTTGATAATAGACATCCTGCCACTGCTGTCATAGCAAACGGAAAGCTGTTTGGGAGCCTTGATAAAATGGAGTTGGGACAGATGGTTAAATTCTCTCAAAGTTTTAGCATTTTCTTGATGAAACAATAAAAAGAGACTTTTTTTTTCTTTTCAAAAAAGTCTTATACTCGGATATAATTTGACTACTACAGAGAAATTGAGAGAATTTGAACAAAATCATCTCCTCCCAAATCTAAGTCTGATAGGGGAGGTTGGCGCTCCCAGCGGTGGGCAGGGGAAGAGGTAGAATTTAGTAGGCAGACTTAAAAAGAGAGAAAAAGCTCATCATCATTTCGGTTGCATAGCTACAGATGACTGTTAATCGCACTTCTTAAGAAGCAAAGGAAGACAAATATCCAAGTGTTAGAACTTTGGTGTAGACTTGAACTTGGATTGACCTTCAAAGTAGCTACATATTCCTTAGCAAAGTAAAAGAAATGAGGCAACAACAGAGAGCCCTGGTTATCAGGTGTTTTGGAGGCTATAGTATTTGGTGATGAGGAAATGACATCTTCAAACTTGTAATGGAGAAAACAGTATAAAAATCAATGATGGGAAACCCTTAAGACAGCTTAGAAAATGGAACTGCAGTTGCCTTTTATTAAAACCATATGGTGTAGTTTTAAGAGCCTGGTTTTGCAGATCGGTTGGTTGTATAAAACTTCCTGCTGTCATTTCTCTTTCTATACTGTAACTCATGTTTTAAATGAATTTGATGAATGAAATATCATTATTGTTCTTGAAAAATATATTTTTTATTTTGTGTATGATTTTTCTAATGAAACTTTAAACCTTTGAAATGTGGGAGTCTGTTTTCTGTAAGTGGAATTGCCTTTGTTACCAAATGAAAAAGGACTGATTTAAGATCAGACTTGTTTTGGTCTGTGATGCATTTTAGTAGCCATTCTCAGTTCTTCATAGGCTTGTGTTATACCTAAAGTAAGGTTATATTACACACACTAAAGATTCAGTTTAAAGAAAAGGGCTGAATTACAGAAATAGGGTTGAGATCCTTAAAAGCCTGATGAATTCAACTTGTTCAACATTTTGGTACTTTGTAGTACAAATAGCATTTGACTAATGCCTTCCTTGATGTAGATATGTAGATATGAATCACAGTTGGTTAGAATTTTTACTGAAATGATCCTATATTTTCAACTTCAGTAATTATAAAGTATCTAGAGATAGAACTGTATTTGTCAAAGTTGATAAGAGAATAAAGAAGATAGTCTAATTGCCCGGTGTGGGTCTTTAGAAATATCAGCTAGGAAGAGACCCCGTCTTATAAATGAGACTCTCTAATGTGGTCCACACCCTGGGCCTAGCCAAGGGAAGGCAACATTCTTAGTGCTTACCTGGCCTAATTACCTGTGAGATGTATATCATAATGTCATCTTACAAGAGTTGGGAATGGCTTCTTTGTAGGTTGAACGTTAATTATGCCCACCATATTTAGAATACAGCAAATAAGAAAGGAGGAGGTAGTGGGGAAAATGCAAAGCCTAGAATTATCTCTCTGACAATGTAATGTGGAATTTTTATAGCACAGGATGGCATTGACTCACTAGTTTTGCTACCCTTCACTTTCAATAAAGGTTGAGGTATCATTTTTATGACAGAATCTTTATTCAGAGGAAGAGTTTCCAATGAAAACTCACTAATTTAACCTCTTCTGACTTTTGATCATCTTTATATTTATTTACATGTCTTACATTTTCAAAAAATTATCTAGGAATTACCCAAAATAAGTTAATTTATAGTTGTTTCACTTACGGATTCCTTATTGGGGACAGAAATTAATAATTGTGAAATAACCTTACATTTTCCAGTTTAAAAGTTCTAAGATCAGCATACCTACTATACATAATTACAGTCCTAAGTATTCCAGTCCAAATGTTGATGTTTATTTTCATTGGTAACAGTTCTCTCCCTGTTACCTATTTCCCTTCAAAGGATGGAGGTTAGGAGGCCTAAAGTACTACAGTCCTTTTGTGGAGGAGTTGATGTCATCTAGAACAGATTTTGTGGCGGGGAATATCATACCCAAACACTACTGAACCAGATTAGACCAAGGAATTACGGAGGTGTCAGTCCAAGAGTAGAATGGTCACCTGACACAGCACAGTGTGAGAGGTGCAAACTGGGAAGTGGGGATCAAGCATGGAGGAGAGTCTGGTTATGGCAGCCGGGTCACATGTCTGAAGTCGGAATGGATCAGCGCTGCAGCAGCCTATACTGTTCTGATGCTCAGGTAAGTCAGAGCCACCTGTGAGTCCTTAGCCCATAAATCTGGAAACTTAAACTACGTGCCTGTCTCTGTTCTAAATCTGAGTAAATAAGTGTCATGCCATTGTTTGATTTTAAGTTGATGGAGTTTTAACGGCAAGATGCCTGCATGTTAGCATGTTATCCATAGCTGGGGTCCTGTGTCATGGCTG
This sequence comes from Ailuropoda melanoleuca, assembly GCF_002007445.2. Lineage (NCBI taxonomy): Eukaryota > Metazoa > Chordata > Mammalia > Carnivora > Ursidae > Ailuropoda > Ailuropoda melanoleuca. The sequence continues at coordinate 14,537,206 of NC_048228.1, read as the reverse complement.
TTACTAGGAATGATTCCATTATGTCTTCCAGAATACTTCCTACTCATTTTAATTGCTAAATTACAACTTTCTGATTAGTTTCAGCAGCTTATTTTAAAATTTGCACTGCTTTCATCCTGAATTTAACTACATAGGATTGGGTCTTTGAAGTATAGCTCCAGATTTTTTCTGATTTGTTTAATGTTTATTGCCTTGACAGAATTATGGCCCAGTGGGACTCATTCTAAATAGTAGTTTTTGATCTGAAAGTGTCTTATAATTTTTGTGAGCTGTTAAAAACAAACTTTTGCTTATAAGAAGGGCCTTTCTTAGAACAATTCTATAATCTTGGGGTCCACATAGGATTTTTAGCACTTTCCTGTCTTTGATATTTGGTGATAGGGCCTGAACTTTAGCTTGGGTCTCAAGTATACGTAGTCAGTCAGTTCTAAAGCTATAAATCTAGGACTTCCCAGCCATGGAAGACTCCATTTCTGGAAAAGCCACATTGTTCCTGTTCACATGCCTTTATCATTTACTCAGATGCAAAACTGCTAGCTATAGTGCAGAGAAAACTACCTCATTTAATCTAGATAATTCTTTTCCAGCAAACCCTCTTTCCAATATTAGACAAAATGTTAAAATGATCGGTTTGTATATGTATTACACTTACTGTTTCTATGACTGGAGGTGCTAATAAACAGTGAAACTGGATAAGGTAGGTTTTTTCCAAAAATAATTCTAAATAATGGAGACTCTAGAGGTCAACAATATAAAATGCATACAGGAACCAACCATATAATACAAATTGGTGAAGCAAGCTATGAGTTTGTTTTATAGTGGAATAATTACCTTTTTTGACATATTTTGTTTGAATATTAAACACGGGAATATTTCCTTTCATTTATCTCATCTGTTTTCCCAGTTTGATGGGTTCTTTCGAGTCCTGTCCAAGAAAAGCAGAGCAGCACAGAGCACTTTAATAAATAGCCACTGACTTGATCTCAGGCCCATGGAGACTAGAGAGAAAGGTAGGGGGACAGGAGAGCTCATACCCTGGGTAAGGTGGACATCACTACTCAGTTCTACCTTGTCACCACTCAGGGAACGGTAGGTTTGAGTTATCCATGTGAAATCTCCGATTTTTAGATGTTGGCAATTAAATTTGTGTCCTTTGCTACATCGTTTCCTTTTGTTAAAATTAGTTTGGCTAGCTAAATAAATCCTGCACGCATATTTATTTTGGTCTGTAACCACCAGTGACCAAATTTATTAAAAGAGGAGGAGAAAAGGTTACTCAATTGGAACAGGAAACCAACAGCTTTGGAAGCGTGTGATGCAGTTGATGTACTTTGGAACATTCATAGAAAATCGCAGATGTGGACTAATATTTTAAAGTGGCAAACAGTGATGTGACTGCAAACATTTGTCCACCGGGAGAAAATGTAGAGATCTAGGCCTGTGTTGTCACAAAACACACCTTTTATAGAATCCCATACCTATACGAGTTTTTAATTTGCAGTTACAGTTGTTAATATCATAAAAGAGTAACTACATTGTTCTGTTTTGTTTTGTCTTCTTAAAGCAGAGGACAAAAAAATCAGTTTTGTTCAGAGATAGCCAGATTAGTAGTTTATACTGGTTGAGTTACTAAGGCAATTGCCTAAATGTCTTATGGAATTTGCTGTAATTTTATAGGTTTATGCTTCTCAAGACAACTTCTGGGTAGATACATACTTTAATATTTAGTAAAGGGGAGGTTTTTAATGTAATAATATTGGTCATAATTCATATAAACTACACAGGTGGATGGATTATTTGGCCTTGTCCAAAAAGCTAGGCTTAAATGTCTGGTAAATAGGAGCTCGAGATTATAGCTTACTTTTCTACTGTTACGTCTTACTGAAAAAAAAAAAAATGTTAAGCATATAGTAGTACCCCCTTATCCATGGGGAATATGTCCCTAGACCTCAGTGGATGCCCGAAACCAGGGAGAGTACCAAATGCTGTATATACTAAGTTTTTTCCTATACACACATACCTGTGAATAAAGTTCAGTTTATAAATTATGTATGCTAAGAGATGAACAATAATAATAGAACAATTACGACAGTATACTCTAATAAAAGTTAATGAATGTCGGGGCACCTGGGTGGCACAGCGGTTAAGCGTCTGCCTTCAGCTCAGGGCGTGATCCCGGCGTTACGGGATCGAGTCCCACATCAGGCTCCTCTGCTATGAGCCTGCTTCTTCCTCTCCCACTCCCCCTGCTTGTGTTCCCTCTCTCGCTGGCTGTCTCTGTCTCTGTCGAATAAATAAATAAAATCTTTAAAAAAAAAAAAAAGTTAATGAATGTGGTCTTTCTCAAAATATCTTATTGTACTATGCTCCCCCTTCTCATGATGACGTGAGATGTTAAAATGCCTATGTGAGGAGATGAAGCGGGTGAGTGACACAGGCGTTGTACTGTAATGTTCGGCTACTATTGACCCGACAGTATGGCAGGGGAGGATCATCTGCTTCTGGACCATGACTGACCTCAAGTAACTGAAACCATGGAAAGCAAAATCACAGATAAGGGGGGATCATCATAATTAAGAATATAGTATCTATAAAAGTAATTCCAAAGCAAACTTTAAGCAAATAGAAGCACAAATATAAGTTTATGAGCCACCTCATTTCCTGAATCTTAAATCCCATCTCCTCCTGAGATGAGGCTAACAAGACACTGGATCAGGATGGCATTAGAACCTCTGGGGAACATTCCCGCTTCTGACTGCTTTCAGTTGTCCCACATCAAGTGCAAGACTGCCAGAGGTACCTGCCTTTGTCTGCTCCTTGAGTCCTGACTACAACCCTGCTGCTTGTGCTCTCAGAAACTAGTCTTTGTCATTTATAAAAAGGCAGCAATGTGCTTTCTGAGCTTTTAATGTATGTCATATAGTAAGTGCCTAATAAATAAATAGTCCTTTACTCCTTTGCTTGCTTGGTAATTGGAAGTAACGCCCAGAGGATTTTTAATATCCTTCTCTTTCCACTTCTTTTCCCTTCTGCTGGTGCTTTCTTGGCTATGTAAGAGGGCTGTGTTTTTCTAATATGAACATTTTTTTTTTCTCTCAGAATATTTTTGAGGCTGAGGCAACAAAGTAATTTCCACTGACTTACCACTTATCAGCAGATTTATAGAATGAATTTTCTCTCATCTGACTTTTAAGAACCTGATTCTTTCCTCAGGTTATAAATGTTCTTTCTACCAAATGTAACCTATAAAGTAAGGAAAAGAGTTTAACTACATCTGAATCACTTTGCTAATAACAGCCTAAGTAAAAAGACTACATCCCTCCTATAAGTAATGGTGGGACTAAGATTGGGTTGTATGAGAGAAGACAGGGTAGTTGAGGATTAGCTTAGGGGGGCACTCAGGAGTTTTGGGAAACTGCTGCTGACCAGTAACTATGCCTCAGGGAGAGAAATAGCTGAATGGCTAGGAAAGTGTCCATCCCTAGACATTCATCTCCCACAAGCACACTGGAAGCAGAGAAGCCCTGGAATTCAGGGCCTTAACACTAGTCATCAGTGTGAGCCAAAGGTGGTAGAGCGTCCCTGCCGGTCCTACGAAATAGACGTTCACATTCAATTAGGCTGATTTTTAAAATGTGACTTTTTTTTTTTTTTGCACACTAGAGAGTTTATCGTAAATTCATATCTGCTAAATCTGCTTTGCCCTAATTCATAATGTAATAACCTTTTTTCCAAATAGGCATACTGGACCCTTAAAACATTAATTGGGTAACATTAACCTAAACCCCATGGTATAGCCTAAAACTGTATTTTTCAAACATGAATAATATATATTTAAAGAAACAGTTTTTCATGGACTCAAGAAATACCTGTTTGAAAAATAGGGACTTAAGAAACTAGTCTTATATAAAATATCTAACGATTGAAAATCTATTGCAAAAGAGTTTTAGATGCATGCCAGGTAACAATTTTTTAATGTTATCCAAAAAACTACACCCTGAAATATTTTGCACAACTCATGTACTCTTGAGACCATCTGTGGTCACTATTGTTGCAATCATAATTTCCTTAACTAGATACAGGTCATTTTGCTTCCCCAAATTGACTTTGTTCTTTATGTGAGTTACAACTGGATTTTCAGGGGTGCCTGGATGGCTCAGTCGGTTAAGCATCTGCCTTTGGCTCAGGTCATGATCTCAGAGTCCTGGGATCAATCCGCATGTTGGGATCCCTGCTCAGCGGGCAGTCTACTTCTCCCTCTCACTCTGACCCTCCATCCTGCTCACGCTTTCTGTCAAATAAATAAATAAAATCTTTAAAAAGAAAACAAAAAACTTGATTTTCACAGGGGCACCTGGGTGGCTCAGTCCATTAAGCATCTGCCTTCAGCTCAGGTCATGATCTCAGGGTTCTGGGATACAGCCCTGCATAGGGCTCCCTGCTCAGCAGGGAATCTGCTTCTCCCTCTGCCCCTGCCCTTGCTCTTGCTCTCTCTCTCAAATAAATAAATAAAATCTTACAAAAACCCATGGATTTTCATAAATTAAGTTTGGATAACAATGGCTGTGGAAATCATGTTTACAAGGACATGCTCTGGGAATTGGGAGGGTTTGGCCTGGAAGGGACACAACTGGACTACGTGGTAGCTTTAAACTCTGAGAACTGCCATCAAGTGAAGGAAGGCTTCACCTGTGGCCTCAAAAAAGAGAGCGAGCTGGCACCAAAAGGAAACATCTCAGGAAAAAAAAATGTGCTAATTTTCTCACAAACAAAACTGTTCATAAGTGGCTGCTTAGGGCAGGAGTAAGCTGCTTAACCCGTGTCTCAAGAAGAGGCCAAGAAATATCCCTAAGAGATGATGACTAAGGGATTTTTATTGCCTTTTTCCACTGAGATTTTTTTTCTTTTTATCCAGTTTAGTCGGGATTACGCCTGTGTTTTCAGCAATTAGAATTTACAAAGTCAGTTCTCCCCAAAGAATTGCCTTTTCTGGAGGATTATTGACCAACCTTTCAGAAAGGTTTCAGACACTTTAGTGTATAATGCCTCCTAGGTGGAGCTGAAGTTCAATCTCATTTATCTTTACATATTCCAAAACGTGATCTAAAAATTTGATCCTTACTCTTCATTGTTTTATCAATAAACATGTTCCCATCCGACTGAACATTAAAAAAATATTAACATACCATGCCTAATTATTCTCCATCTCCTGTCATTAGGTTAGACTTGCAGAAGTGAAGGTAGACCCCTTTAGTAACTTCCTCAAAGATGTGCCTTCTTTTGAGTAAACTCTTATTTTTTCATAATGGTTCATCCAAATACAAAATATAAATTCTTATCTTTGGCTTATATTTTACTGAAGTTTTGGTTTTTAACACTTTAAAGCAGCTTAGGCTACAGTTTTCTCATACTGATACGTTTATTTTCATCTCTGAAACCATCTTTTAATTGGACATTTCTATAGCATTTAAAGATAGCTTGATTTTGAGGCTATCAGTTAAGATACAGCATAAAAGCAAATACAATTAGGAGTCAGATTAGTCCTAGTTTTCACGATCTTTAGCAGGTTTAATAAAAAAAAATACTGGGGGTGCCTGGGTGGCACAGCGGTTAAGCGTCTGCCTTCGGCTCAGGGCGTGACCCCGGCGTTATGGGATCGAGCCCCACATCAGGCTCTTCTGCTATGAGCCTGCTTCTTCCTCTCCCACTCCCCTGCTTGTGTTCCCTCTCTCACTGGCTGTCTCTATCTCTGTCAAATAAATAAAATCTAAAAAAAAAAAAAAATACTAATAAAATAACGGCAATGAACACTTAAACAGCACTGTGGGTCAGGAACTATTCTAAGCACTTTACACTTACTAACTTAATCCTTGAAACAAGTGAGGAGGAAACCAAGGCACAGAAAGGTTCCAACTTGCCCTGAAGTTCCATTTCAGGGTGGAGCTGGTACAGAAACCCCTGTCAATGGTTCCCGAGCCCATTATGCTTTCCTGCTTCTCAAGTTTTGAGGGAGGGGTTGTACTATTTCCAAACACCATGGAATAGCACTCACCATTTTTGGCAAGTGGTCCTTCAGGATTCATTGAAGGATTTCCATTATATACTGGGTTTCTTTTCCCATTGAAAGCTAATATCCATTTGTACTCTGCAGTATATTCTGTCTTCCAAGAGTCTTACTCTTTTAAATATTTTTTCTCTGTCTTCGGTCTTCAATGTTTTTTTGGAGTTGGTGAAACAGTACTGCTACTATTTATTTTTCCAACATAATACTGGCTTCTTTCCATCAGCATTTAAATGTCAAATCCCTGACTGTCTTAAAATAAGAAATCCTGTCCTTGCTCTGTGACTCTCATCCCCTTCTTGAGTTGCCTCCCCTAACTCCCCATTGCTCAACATATTCCAATCTAGCATGCAAGTTCATCGATCCTGTAAAACTGTCCTCACCAAACTCACCCATGGCCTTTTTACTAATTCCAACATACATTTTAGTCTTTAACTTCCCTTTGGAAAAGCTGTAACTTGGCTGCCCACTCTCTCCAGGCACCCCTCTTACCTTGGTTTTGTGATGTCCTCTTGCCAGGTTTTCCATCTTAACCTCTCTGGCCCTTCTCCCCAGTCTCCTGAGGTTTCCACTTCATTGTCTCAGGGATTTGCTGTCCTGTCACTACAGAATTGCCCTGGGTTTTTTCATCTATTTGTGCTATTTCTTTTTCTCTGTAGATAGATGACTTGCAAATTTCCAGCCCACAGCTCTCTCCTGAGCCTCAGGCCCCTACTTTGAGGTGCTACAGTTTCTCTCACTTGCATGGTTTGCAAGCTACCTCAACACGTACAAATGTAAACTGCTACCTCCCGTACACCCCACACCGAGGTGCACACGTACACAGTCAGCCTCTACTCCGGCGCTTCCCCTCTGAGGGAACAGTCTACCCAGCTGCCCAAAGCAGAAATCATTTTCAGACACTTTCGTCTCCCTAACTTTAACTCCTCCTTATCCCCTTCTGTCAAAACCCGTAATTTTAGTGCAGGCCACCATACACTCAAGTGGACCACTCAACCTCCCACATGGTCTCTCTGCTTCTAGTTCTACCATCTTACAAGCGCCAAGTAATCTTAAAGAATATCCTGTCACTCTTAACTGAAGTCAGTTTGAATGTCTTGACTTTACCTTTAGGATTAAATCCAAATTCCCCCTTGACCAGGACTCATTCTTCCCATTCCTCCAGCTTTATCTTTTGCCACTTTGTCTCTCCCTAGGAAGTTCCAGCTAAGTTTAAGTTCTTCAAGTTTATTGAAAGCGTAATACATGCTCTGTCACACGCTGAGCCTTCGTGCATCTTTTTCCCTCTGCTGGAATATTTACCAATTCTCTCAGTTACCTGCCTAATGTCTACTAATTCTTTCGGGTCCCAGCTTCAAAATAACTAATGGGAAATCTTTACTGACTAGACCTTGCCCCCTAGCTAGACTAGGTCACATATCCCTGATTTTATTTATATATATTATATACATAATAATTTATAAATGTATACATATAAAATTTATATATACAAAAAAATAAAATGCTATAGTATGTCACAGCACTTACGAAAACTACTGTAATTGTAAAGATGGCAGGGGTTTTGTTTGTGCTGCTCACTGCTATCTGTCTCTCCAGTAAAGGGCGTAGTGCCTGGCACACAGAAGATGTGCAATATTTAAATTAGAACATACTACCTCATACAACGGCACATTCTTTGAGCACCTCATTACTTAGAAGGTTCTTCTTTCAACTGTGCAGCACCTTGTCACTTCTATGTATTGGTTCTGGTTTTACACTCTAGGGAACATATGGAACAATCCTTAAACTATCTTCAAGTGAATAAAGGAATGTGCTCTGGGCTTCTAGTTCATACAGAGCATGGTGCCTAGAACTGATACTCATCTAGGTGTGGTCTCACCCCAGAGTAGAGTAGGGCCATTGCTATACTCATCTGACAGGCTATCCTTGTAACAGAGTAACGTGAGATTCCATTTGCTTTTCTCTCACTATAGGTTCATGCTGATGAACTCCCTCAGTTCTTTTTTAAGTTCAGTTGTTTCCAAGGAGCATCTGCATGTGCATTTTTTTGGATACAAGTTCAGGATCATACATTTCTTCTTGTTAAACTCATCCAAGTCGATCTGAAACATCATGCCAGTTGGCTAACATGGGAAGAGATTTTAATCTTGTTAGTATATTTGTTATTCTACTCAATTTTATGATATCTACTAATTTGTAAATTAACCTTACTAGCCGTGTAATTGTAGACAGGTCCTGATTTAATCACTTCAAGTCTATTTCTTCATCTGCAAATGGGGCTGGTAATAAAACTGGGGTTACCATGAGGAATAAATGTTCGTAAAACACATGGTGCAGTTATTAGGACATTATATGTACTCAATATACTTATTATTTATTCATATCACTGATATCAAAGTTAAACAGGGCAGATACAGGACAGATGCCTGTGTCACACCAGTCAAAACCACACTCCTAGGTTTATATATATTCATTAATAATGGTCTCATATAGCCCATTTCTATTATTCTGCCCACAAGGACATATTAAAGAATTTTTAAAAATGCATTTCTCAAGTACATTGTCTCTGATATTTCCTAGATTGATTCATTCACTTAACACTTCCCAACCCTCAAAAAAAATTTGTTTTCCCAATTTGTTCTTAGTGAACCATTTAAACAACTTTTTCCCAAGACACTGAGTACTACCCTCATTTCTTTTCAAAATCTCAAAATACCTAAAAAATTTCTACCTGTTGAGTAAGAGTATATGAAGTGATTTATTGATACTGGTTAATATCCATTATATACAGGTAGAAACCCTCAAAATTGTACAGAGAACCATTAAGAATATAGATAAAGACAGTTTTATAGACAAAACAACAACTGGAAAATAGTTTTAACATACACAACATATAATTATGAAAAAAAAAAAAAAACGAACACAAACTGTTCTACCAAATAGATTCCAAGGCCATTAAAAGTCTGCTATGCAAACCTTAAGTTGAAAAACATGTTCAGTGGGTGTTACATGGTTTAAAAAAATTAAGTATAATGTAAAAATTGTTTTTTTATCCCTCACTGCAAATGGGAGAGCCAAGACAACTTTTTACCCCAAATCTATACATTTTGAAAAATAATTTATATGTCTAACACAAAGAAAGAAAATTGAGAATGTTTACAGTTCTGTAAACTATGCCTTTCGTGAAAATGCAAACTGTATCACTTTCAACAGTTAAAAATTGTACAATCAGAAATAGACTGTTCCCTTTAAAAGGTACAATTGTACCTTCATTGACTTTATACCTGAGCACCAAAGCTAAAGTCCTAAATGTCGTCCTGGAAAGCTATTTTGAAAATGAGCAAGAAATCAAAACTAGCCTGTTATCATCTGGAGAATTAGGCACCAAGAAGGAGATTATCTCCTTAGAAATGCAACAACAACAACAACAGAGAAGATTCAATTAATTAAGCAGTTGGCAAATCTCTTTGTGAACACAACAAAGGAAATCCACATAAGACGATCCTCCATAAAGTCCTTTGTCTTCTACAAGGAACTGTCGGAAAACCATTTCTGGCTGCTCCCGCTGCTTTACTATTGTCAGCTAGGAAAAAATAACAAAGTGGGTGGTTATAAACATTCTCTGAATGTGGCTCAATTTTGTATGCTTATATTTCACCAAAATTACATAATGTCCACTGTGTGTGAGGCCTTGGAGGATGATGGGAAAGTGCCTATTATCCAGAGTGGAGGGACGCACTGACCCCAGAACCATAAAAACCCAAGACATATAACTGTAAGTGGCAACAATGAAACATAAGCAAAGCACTATGGAAAAGGCTTCACAATGGTAATAACGATCACTTGAGCCTTAAAGGATAAGGCAGGATTTCCTTAAGGATGGAGGTGGGGTGGGGTTAGAGAGCATTCCATAATGGGGTGCCAGGTACCATGTACCAAAGACAGACATGGCTGGCGTGTGAATTAACAATCTTGAAGTCAGTGGAAGGAGGGACAAACTACCTAAATGAGTCTGAGCTTTTGTAGGAATTGGGATCCAGTGAAAGTGCTGCCAGACGATGTGAATTAACTGGTAGCATACAGAATGCCCTATGAGATGAGAGAAACTCGAAAGGAAGCAGCTGGAGGCATCTAGGTGGGAGATGATCAGGATCTGAATTACAGCTCAGTGAAGGTGGAAAGGGAAGAGATTTGAGAGGTGCTACATGGGTAGAGCATGTGACCCTTGATCTCAGTGTCATGAGTTTAAGCCCCATGTTGGGCATGGAACCTACTAAAAAAAAGAAAAGAAAGAAAAAGAAACACGATTGAGAGGCGCTACAGAGGTGGGCTGCACAGGGGACTCTTGTTCCCTGCTTGTAACAATCATCTAGGGCCGTGCTGTCCAGTACCGCAGCCACCAGTGACATGTGATTATCGAACACTTGAAACATGGCTAGTCTGAAATGGGTTGTGCTGTAAATGTAAAATACGCAATGGATTTCTAAGACTTTGAGAAAAAGAAAATGCAAAATGAACTGCTTATCTATGTGGAAATACTTTGGATATACTGGGTTAATAATATATTACTACAATGACTTTTCTACATTTTTAACAGGGCTACTAGGAAATGTAGAATTACATAGGCAGCTTGCATTATTGGACGGTGCTGCTCTAGGGGAAGAGGTGCATGGGAAAGAAGCCCAGAAGGGGGCAGCCTTGGCATGAACACTTGGAGCCCTTCCTGGCCCTTACTCACTCCTGTTCTCAGGAAGTCAGAGATGATGATCTGAATGGTCAGAATTTGTTACCTACTGATGGTCAGACTTTGTTATCTATTGAGCGCTGAGTAGAGGTAATGGAGCACACATACAAAACAATGTCTCCCTGCCTGCTTCATGGCACCCTCTCACTTCCTCTCACCTGGTGAAACCACCAGAAAGGTCTGCAGTTATCAGCTGCAGTGAGGAAAGTACATTCCATTTTGGTTAGGAGGGCCTGGCCCTCCCTACTTTTGCTTTAGTTATCAAGTAGAATAATTCTGTCAACACAATTTGCCTTCTTTCCTTTATGTTATTTTGGCCTGGCCCCTAGGCTGATAACCTTTAAACCACGCCTGACCTGATAAAAATACAACAGCTCCTGGTGCCACCACTACAGCTCAGCGAATCTATGTGGATTTGGACAGGTGTGACGTCTTGGCTTTCAGGTGTCATTGCCAGGCACAGGGACGCAGCACTGGAACAGCAGTGTGGACAGGCACGCCTCCACCCCAACATGGAGAATCACAACTAACCTTTAATGGAAACTTCTACAAAGGAGATTAAGACTTACACCCTGCTGAGCCTGACGCCAAGGCCATTTTCTTTTTCCGGGTGCTGTAGCTACCTTCTCCCACCTAGGACTCTGCTACTGTCCCTGATGGGCTATTGCAATGTGGGTCTGGCCTCAGTGACACAGCCCAGGCTGAGACTGGACAGAATGAGACATTGTGAAGGGAAGGATTTAAGGCTCCAAATTCTTTAGAACCTAATTTCTCTATGGAAATTAATGGGAGGAAGTTCATAGTATACATCTGAGAAGAATATGCTATTGCTGCCATTCACTTGGGTTACTTATTTTCCTACGGTGCTCACTGTAAAATCTCCTTTGAGGAAGGGTGATCTGAGGTGGGAAATAGAATAGGAAATGATTTTCAGTCTAAGGAGAAACTTAACTTTAAGGTAAAATAACAAATATCCTGACTCAGGGCACCTGGGTGGCTCGGTCGCTTAAACATCTGACTTCAACTCAGGTCATGATCTCAGGGTCCTGGGATGGAGCCCCACGTCAGGCCCCCTGCTCAGCAGGGAGTCTGCTTCTCCCACTCCCTCTGCCCCTCCCCCTGCTCATGCTGTTTCTGTCTCTCAAATAAATAAAATCTTAAAAAAAAAAAAAAGATCCTGACTCTACCATTTGAAGCTCTACAGACAAAGTTGAACCACCCACTACTAGTTCCAGAATGACACAGAAAGTATGGTGGAAGGTCTCAGGAAGCAGATTCATGGAAGTGCTGGCAAGGCATCTTACCTGTCTTGACATGCTAGTGGTCTTCTCCTCAAGGAGCAAACCACACAACTAAGAGGAAAAAATACTGGGATGGACTGGGGAATTCATATTTTATCAGCTCCCTCCCTTTACATTTCTATAGGGAGGGACATAACCTTATAGAGTGGGAAGAGAATATTAAAACGATCATTGCTGGTGTCCCTCCCAGCCTTCTATGCACCCTCTTCATGGAAGCACTGACTATCTCATGTAGTCCCAGTTTCTATTCTCTAGGCCACAGTACCAGGCACCTTAAAGAATCAATGCACTTCAAAAGCCATTCTCATTTCTCATTGTATGCCTCATAACAAATAGATAAATAATGAGAGTGATTACGATGGCCCAAAAGAATGAGCTGAATGAGACGACAGTCACAGACACAACTTAGGGGAACACCAACTCTTCTTAAGTGGCAGATAAATGAAAAGAATCCAAAGAAGGTCAGTTAAGAAAGAAGTATCATGAGAATATGACGTTTTGAAAGCCGACAGAAGAGAAAATTTGAGGGAAGAGGTAACATTCAATTTTGTAATTGTTGTAAAGGGATTTAGAGTCAATTTCTTTAGCTGTTTGGCCATTTTCAGAGAGCTGGAGACACGGAAATAAGGGAATATAAGCAGTTAACAGATGGCTTTTTCAAGAAGCATGCTGATGAAATGCCTGGTATGTTGCTAGTATTTAATACAAATTTTTAGAATGTAATAAAAGGGAAGCAGAATCTTGGAGAACCAGGAGCTTCAGTCAAGGTAGATTTGAACGACTTGTAAACTAGAAAGGAGCCAATGGGAGGGGAGTAATCTAGAAAATACATGTGGAAGAAATGAATGGCAAACACTTGGAACACAGAGAACTTGGAGCAGGGCAGGACTAGAATTTATCAGTGAGACATCTGATTTTGGTAATCTTCCCAGATATCTTGTGATAGAAATCTTTTTTTTTTTTTTTTGTTGCCCCACAAATGTAAGACCATGCAGACAATGATGAGGTCTAAAAGGGTCAATTGTCTAAAAAGCTAATTAGCATAACCTAGAAGGCAGCAGTGCCTTCTGGGTTTGATTTTGCTGTTCTTGACCCTTCCATTCCAGTTTTAGACCCATCCTCTTCAATCTTGACTCTTTAAAAGATTTAAAGATTCTATAAATGTGTTTTTATTTCCTTTGTGTGTTCTATTTTCAAATGCGAGAGCCCAAGGTATAATGCTAAGTGCATTGGACTCAGCAGCCGGGGCTAGGCCTCTATCTGCCCTGATCTAGCTGTGAGACAGTAACCGAGTGAGTGAGCTCCTCTGAGCCTCACTTCACATCTGTTAGATGGAGGCAGCTGAAAGGCAGCGGCTGGACCAGGTGTCTTCTAGAGTCCTTTCAACTCTAACATCTGTAGATTTTAGATTTTCAAATTTGTTATACAAATAGTACCTTGAAAAGGCCAAAGAAGTCTTATAAACAATGGATACATTTGCAAATAGCATATAAGAAAACTTGATGTAAGCATTCAAGCCAGAATTATTTAACATGCAACTGCTTATTTCTCATTCACGTATATTCAGCGCTTATCCCAGATATTTTCATAAACAATGCCAATATGACTTATAAAAGCTAACATGCACTATTAACGCAGGTGGGAGAAGGCAGAGGAGAGACAGGTTTTATTTTTCCTGAAAGGAGAGGCCCCTGAGCAGCAGGGTGATGTCCATATTTAGCTCTTCTCTGAAAATGGGGCCATGGTGGGGTCGCCGCGGCAGCAGCTGGGATGAAAGCGGATGGATCATCGCTTCTGTGCACTTATACCAGTGGTTTTCAATTTTTGTTTCATGAGAACTTAGATTTCATTACATGCCTCCAGGGTCTTCATAGAGTGTCATATGAAGACTGTGTTTGGTGTGAGCCTTCTCTGCCATCTCTAGGTCTCGCCCTAAAACTGAACCCAAGTAGATGCCGTGTGGTATGAGAACAGTGCTAGAAATGTTCTGTGTTCACCCGGTCATCCTAGAGATTATAAAGCTCTTCATTAGTTCAGTTTACCTCAGCTCTGCCTACAGTTGATGTGTGTATGCAAGAATATCTTTCACGGTTAAGGATGTTGACTTAAGATTAATATCCCGTTTACGTTTCAGGGAAAAATGGCCCCTAATACCCCGACTGTTGTAGAGGCCTGCCTCCAGGTGAGTGTCCTATACCCCTGCAGGGAGTAGCACAGTAATAAACCATCATCATCATCTGTACATTTCAAGCTCCAGGAGACTCTAATATTGAACTTGAGAAGGAAGACAGGTGAGTGGGTGGGACTTATTAGTAACAAGGCATAATTTTCCTGAGTTATAACATTTAATAATCTTTCCCTCAAACTTGAAGGTTTAAACAGCTTAGAAGGGCTAGGATAACAAACTTCTCAGAGCTCACAAATCTAAAGTTGTAAAAATAAAATTTTAAAAATGCTCTGAATGATAGTTCAAGAATTAAGTAATTTTAAGTACTGAAGGCAGACATTTCATAGTCTGTTAATGATATCAATTGCTACTAAGCCATGAAGAAATTCTTCATGATTACTAAGTTAATACTTACTAAAATAACCCACGGTCAACCTGTGGTGATACCTATTTACTTATTTATTTTTTATGTTTGCATCTGTTGAGTAGGTAGATACATTAGAGGTTAGTATGAGTTTTCTATCAAAGATCATGTTATAAAAATATAGGACATGCATTTAAAGTCTGTAATGAAATTTAAAGAAACACTTGAAGAAAGGAAAAAAATAAAATCTCATTCTTACCTTCATTGAATGGCCTCTTTTGTTGGATAATACTCATTATCATTCTGAGTGTTTGAGAGTATGGGTTTCCAACCTCAGGCAATAATGTCTAAATTTAAGAAAACCAAAGTTTAAGTTTCAGTGTAATTGATAACATTTAGATAGAAGCTACAATGAGATTATTAGACTGTTAAAGTTTAAAAAAAAATCCTTCTACACCGTGTATTTGATTATTGGCTTAGTTTGTTTACCTAAAAACTAAAAATGTGAAAAACAACACGCTAAAAATTATTCATTCTTATTGGCACACTTTCCACCAATTAACTGTCTATTGAAAATAAACATCCTTCTCTGGAATTTGACACATATACATCACCGAAATGACACAACAGGTATGTGCAAAGGATATCTTTGGATCATTCACCATGATGTTTAATCCCTTTGTAAGATGGCTCTTTCAAGGCTTTGTGATGGGAGAAAAGGATGTACTTTATTCCTTCAGTGGATCCACTGCAGGACTGTGAACCATTACCATGTTTAGAAAACGCCATCCAAATACCACTGTTCCAAAATTAAGACACACCATCAAATGCTGATTTCTCAAAGGGAATGTGGCCCCTGAGATGTCCCTGGAATCTGGCTAACGGTTTATAAAAGATAACCATCCAGCTGCATGTGGCCTTCAGGGGACGAGGTCATGAAGGATCTGGACTTCATTTCTTCCAATAAGACGGAGTAAAACACTAGTGCTTATTTCTCAAAAAAGAGGTATCAAGAGCTAATACATCATCTGTGACTTCGCCATTGAAAAGGCGAGGTAAAACGTTTTATCACAAAGTCACAAGTTTCAGAAAAAGATCCTAACCAACATTTTTCACAGGAGTTTTGAGGGGGGAAATAGGCAGAAAATTCATTATTTATATTCACAGTCTGTCCCCTATATGAATTTTTTGACATTAAGGTAGATCTTTTTCTGTAACAAATAATGTAAGGATACTTCACATATATGTTTTGAAGTGCCAACTGTCTCTAATGAAAGTGACATGTGGTCTTTTCTTTTTTCTTTTTGTTTTACTTTTTGAAGAAGGTTGAGAGAAGGCACAAGCTATAAGTACAAACCTACGAATCTGCTGCTTTGTGGTAGAGAGATTTTGGCGATTTCGTCTGTAACATTCGATTCAGCAAATATGCATTTAACATTTACTCCAACAATACATGGTGACAGATGAGGAAACTCCCTTAAATTTTATATAAACATTCTTCAGATTCATAGCTCTTGGCCTACTGAATCTTAAATTTTTTATTTTTTAAAAATTGCATTTCTGATCATTTAATTTGAACCACATGCAAACATCTTATACTATTTCTAAATCTTCATCTTAAAGCTAGTTTCTTAATGGGAAGTGGATACCTTTAATTCCTTAAAATATTTTTTTGACATTCATAATGGATATGCAGCTCCATAAACTACCTAAGCCTGAAATTTTGACCCTGTCTCTTCTTCCAAGTTATTATGTATCTACCTTCGTAACAGAAATTGAGGGATTAACGAGACTTAATTCATCTTACCATTGAACCAGTGAGGACTCAGGGAACAAACTATCTGCTGTGTTCTACATGTGAATTCATAAGAAATCCACCACCAAGCACAGTAAGGCAATAACCATCATAGCAATGGTGCTCATGCAAAAATGGTCTATAAATAAGACCTGCAATAAATGTTGACTCTCAAACAAATGATAATTGCTGTTTTTTTCCTAAGGTACTTTTTTTTTTTTTTTTT